>NC_057800.1:530555066-530855066 GCF_018294505.1 Triticum aestivum
AACTCCTCCAGCAAGGCCCAACATTGGTTTTACCATTTGCCACCTAGCCTTTTTTCCCTTGGGTTAGGCCAGCCCAAGGGTCATCTTTATTTTAACCCCCGGGCCAGTGCTTGTCTAAGTGTTGGTCCAAACTAGAGCCCCTTGCAGCGCCGCCTCGGGGAAACTCGAGGGCTGGTTTTAGTTGTACGGATTGCTTATCCGGTGTTGCCCTGAGAACGAGATATCTGCATCTCCCATCAGGATGTCGGCGCATCGGGCGGTCTTGCTGGACTTGTTTTACCATTGTCGATGATGTCTTGTAGAACCGGGATACTGAGTCTGATCGGAATGTCTCGGGAGGAGGTCTATTCCTTCGTTGACCGTGAGAGCTTGTCATGGGCTAAGTTGGGACACCCCTGCAGGGTTTTGAACTTTTGAAAGCCGTGCCCGCGGTTATGGGCAGATGGGAATTTGTTAACGTCCGGTTGTAGAAAACCTGAAGTTGACCTTAATTAAAATACATCAACCGCGTGTGTAACCGTGATGGTCTCTTTCCGGCGGAGTCCGAGAAGTGAACACGGTGTTGGAGTTATGCTTGACGTAGGTTGTTATAGGATCACTTCTTGATCATACTTTTACCGACCGTGCTTTGCCTTCTCTTCTCGCTCTCATTTGCGTATGTTAGCCACCATATATGCTAGTCGCTTGCTGCAGCTCCACCTCTTACCTTTACCTTACCCATAAGCTTAAATAGTCTTGATCGCGAGGGTGCGAGATTGCTGAGTCTCCGTGACTCACAGATACTTCCAAAACCAGCTTGCAGGTGCCGATAAGTCCGTGCAGATGACGCAACCAAGCTCAGGAGGAGCTCGTTGAAGATCTTGTCCTTTGTGTTGTTTCGTTCTAGTTGATCAGTAGTGGAGCCCAGTTGGGGTCGATCGGGGACCTTTGTCGCATTTGGGGTTCTTCTTTTATTTTGGTTCCGTAGTCGGACCTTGATTGTATCTGGATGATGTAATGCTTTATTCATGTAATTGTGTGAAGTGGCGATTGTAAGCCAACTATGTATCTCTTTTCCCTTATTGTATTACATGGGTTGTGTGAAGATTACCTCACTTGCGACATTGCTTTCAATGCGGTTATTCCTCTAAGTCGTGCTTCGACACGTGGGAGATATAGCCGCATCGAGAGCGTTACATTTGGTAGGTTGGGACTCCCTTTGTACTACTTGTTAATAAAAATGTGATCTTTACAACACATTTTGCAGCAGTTCATCACAGCAAGAACATAACTTTGCATGCCTTGGAATTAATATCTGATGACAGCATCATAATTGTTCATAGCAACATGACTTGGAAACAATATCTCATCTGTGATCTTGATACCACCGCATCAATAATAGTTCATCGCAGTGACAACAGTTCACCCCAAGAGTTATCTAATTTTGCCTGCTACACTTAGTAATTGTACAATAGCTCACAATCCATTATAATTTTGCAGACCAAGTAAGGTCGAGAAATGATGTTGTTATACAGATGAATTTCTCGTTCGATTCCATGCTCATCAATCTTTTGAGTGCCTAAAAGTTTATCCAACTTATTTAGTATTGCTTCTTTGGGTGCCAGGAACCCAATGAAACAAAAAGAGATAAATATGCTTGTTGGTGCTTCCAGTTTTTCAACGACTTATTTAGTTTCGCTTCTTTAACTATCATAGTAGCATGACAATATGCAAATCATTTCCTAGGAGTTTCGTATTTTGTACTACCGAGGAAATAATCTCAGGTTAAGTATTGCACTCTAGCTGGCATGCTGGAGCATTAGGAAAAATACACACCAGGAACCTTCCACACAAGAAGAAACCATTGCTTACTCTCATCTGCTAAAATTTCAGGTAGGGAATTGATGGATGTACAAACTATGTGCAAAGAGTTTTGCATATGTACAAACAGGTGTGCATACATACAGAATTTGACCATGCAATTGCTAATTGATCACTCAAGAGCTTGTAGAAATTATCCAAAGATATGTGAAAACTTCTTCAACTCCAATTATATTTATTCTCCAATGATTTCAAATAATGATCAAATGGAGATTTAGAACTAAGCTAAGGTATCATGTGACTCATACTCATGTACCTCTAAACCATCGTACCCAACACAAGAATAAAAAAAAGTTTCAAAATATACAGGAGAAAAAAATACATAACTAGCTTTCACGCATACGCCAAGCAGTAAAAGCAACAAAATTTACTATTTCATGAGACCAAATGGCAGTGTTATTTCCACAATCATCGTCAGAAAACTGTCCATCGGCTAGCCACAATAGTACCGTCATTTCATCAAACAACCACGATCTAGGAAGAAATGCAAAGGCAGCTGATATGTCTCCAATGTATCTATAATTTTTTATTGTTACATGCTGTTATATTATCAATCTTGGATGTTTTATAATCACTTTATAGTCATTTTATATCATTTTTTGGTACTAACCTATTGACATAGTGCCAAGTGCCAGTTGCTGTTTTTCCCATGTTTTTTACATTGCAGAAAATCAATATCAAACGGAGTCCAAATGCCATGAAACTTTACGGAGATTTTTTATGGGCCATAAGAATTGTTGAGGAAATCGTTAACTGGTAGCTCCTCGGTTGGCTGACGAGTAGGGGATTAATAGGCTAATCGGCAAGTTAATCGGACATTTAATCAGACGATTTATCGGTTTATCCGCTACTCGGTGACCCTACGAGTAGGGATTAATCGGCAAGTTAACTGGTTAATCGGACGAATTCTTGAACAGGGGCCATAAGGAACACAGCGGGCGCTGGCTGCGCCTGGGGGTGCCCCGAGGGGAGCACAACCCACCAGGGCGTGCCAGGAGGCCTAGGCGTGCCCTGGTGGGTTGTGCCCACCTCGGGTGCCCCCCGGACCACCTCTTTGCTCTATAAATACCCCAATATTAAAGAAACCCTAGGGGAGTTGATGAAATATTTATCCAGCCACCGCATAGTCCAGAACCACCAGATCCAATCTAGACACCATCTCGGATGGGGTTCACCACCTCCATTGGTGCCTCTCCGATGATGCATGAGTAGTTCTTTGTAGACCTTCGGGTTCGTAGTTAGTAGCTAGATGGCTTCATCTCTCTCTCTCTTGATTCTCAATACAATGGTCTCTTGGAGATCCATATGATGTAACTCTTTTGTGGTGTGTTTGTTGGGATCGATGAACTTTGAGTTTATGATCAGATCTATCTTTTTATATCCATGAAAAAATTTGAGTTTCTTTGATCTCTTTTATGCATGATCTCTTATAGCCTCGTATTTCTTCTCCGGTATTTGGGTTTTGTTTGGCCAACTTGATCTATTTATCTTGCAATGGGAAGAGGTGCTTTGTAGTGGGTTCGATCTTACGGTGCTTGATCCCAGTGACAGAAAGGGAACCGACACGTATGTATCGTTGCTACTAAGGATAAAACGATGGGGTCTATCTCTACATAGATAGATCTTGTCTACATCATGTTATCGTTCTTATTACAATACTTCGTTTCCCCATGAACTTAATACACTAGATGCATGCTGGATAGCGGTCGATGTGTGGAGTAATAGTAGTAGATGCAGACAGGAGTCGGTCTACTAATATTGGACGTGATGCCTATGTAATGATCATTGCCTGGATATCGTCATGAGTATTTGAAGTTTTATCAATTGCCCAACAGTAATTTATTCACCCACCGTTTGCTATTTTTCTCGAGAGAAGCCACTAGTGAAACCTACGACCCCCGGGTCTCTTTCTCATATTTTTGCCTTTGCGATCTACTTTTTCCTTGCTTTTATTTTCAGATCTATTAAACCAAAAATACAAAAATACCTTGCTGTAATTTATTTTATTTGGCGTTCGATCTATCAATATTTACAACTATCTCACGTCAGTTTGCCAATTTCTGGTGCCGTTACCCGAAAGGGATTGACAACCCCTTTTACACGCCGGGTTGCGAGTATTTTTTATTTGTGTGCAGGTGTTGTTTACGTTATGTTGCTTGGTTCTCCTACTTATTCAATAACATTGGTTTCATATCTGAGGGAAATACCTACCGCCGTTGTGTTGCATCGTCCCTTCCTCTTTGGGGAAATACCGACGTAGCTTCAAGCGACATCAAAAGGAATTCCTGGCACCGTTGTCGGGGAGGATCTTCAACATATACCAGGTTCCTAATCACAAATCTCACCTCCTCGCAATTTACATTATTTTTCATTTGCCTCTCGTTTTCCTCTACCCCACTTCACAAAAATTTATCATTTTATTCGCCTCTCTTTTTCGTTCGCGGTTTACTTGTCGGATCTGCTTTTGAGTGCAATCTTGTTGTGTGGTCACCATGACTCAAGACAACACCAAGTTATGTGATTTCTCAAATACCAACAACAATGATTTTATCGGCACTCCAATTGCTCCTCCCGCCACTAGTGCGGAGTCTTGTGATATTAATACTGCTTTGTTGAATCTTGTGATGAAAGATCAACTTTACGGAACTCCTAATGAGGATGTCGCGTCCCATCTTAATACCTTCGTGAAATTATGCGATATGCAAAAAAAGATGTGGAGAATGATGTGGTGAAGATGAAATTATTTCTGTTTCCTTTGCATGATTCTGCAAAAATTTGGTTCTCTTCTTTGCCTCGTAATAGTATCGATTCTTGGAATAAGTGCAAAGATGTTTTTATCACTAAGTATTTTCCTCTCACAAAAATTATTTCCCTTAGAACCCAGACCATGAATTTCAAGCAACTTGAACATGAGCATGTTGCACAATCTTGGGAAAGGATGAAAATTATGCTAAGGAATTGCCCAACTCATGGGTTTAATCTTTGGATGATCATACAAAAAAATTTATGCGGGGTTGAATTTTGTTTCTCGTAATCTTTTAGATTCCGCCGTGGGTGGGACTTTCATGGAAATAACTTTGGGTGAAGCCACCAAATTGCTTGATAATATTACAGCAAATTATTCGCAATGGCATACCGAAAGAGCTCCTACTAGTAAAAAAGTTAATTCGGTTGAAGAAATTTCTTCTTTGAGTGAAAAAGTTAATGCTCTTGTGAAATTGGTTGCTAGTAGAAGTTCTCCTATTGATTTTAATGATATGCCTTTATGTACTTTGATTTAGCAAAATAGTGATGCCATAGATGTGAATTTTATCTCTCCAAATAATTTCAATAACAATGCTTATAGAGGTACTTTTAATCCTATGCCTTTTCCTAGTAATTCCTCTAATAATTATGGTAATTCCTATGAAAATCAATCTTATAATAATAATAGGAACACCTCTGATCTTGAGAACAATATTAAAGAATTTATCAACACGCAAAATGTTTTCAACACTTCCATAGAGGAAAAGTTGAGTACGATTGATGATTTGTCTAGAAGTGTTGATAGAATTGCTCATGATGTGGAAAATCTCAAGATGAAAATTTTTTGTGCCTAAAGTAGATGAATCAATTAAAGCTCTTTATGTTTCTATGGATGAAAGTAAGAAAAGAACCACTATGCATAGAGCTAAAAGAGAATTTTTAGAAAAAGCGTTTTCTAGTGATTTCTTTTCGCAAAAGTGATGAATATCTTAAAATGATTGGTGTTTCTTCTATTGATTCCTTGTTTAGTAAAGTTAATATTGATGAAAATGGTACTGGAGAAGAGTCAACTTTAGGTAGAAGTCGTCCCAATGATTCGGAGGGTGAAAATCTTGTTGAGAAAATTGATAAAAGTGGGTTTGAAGAGGTCAAAATTTTAGCTAGTGATGTGCCCACTCTTTTGGATTACAAAGACTTTAATTATGATAGTTGCTCTTTTATTGATTGTATTTATTTTTTGCAATCCATGATAAATTCACCCCATGCTTATGAACAAAATAAAGCTTTTACTAAACATATTGTTGATGCTATGATGAAAGCTTTAGAAGAAAAGTTGAAATTAGAAGTTTCAATTCCTAGAAAATTGCATGATGAGTGGGAACCTACTATCAAAGTCAAGATTAAAAATTATGAGTGTTTTGCTTTGTGTGACTTGGGTGCTAGTGTTTCTACAATTCCGAAATCTTTATGTGATGTGCTTGGTCTTACCGATATTGAATCGTGTTCTTTGAATTTGCACTTGGCAGATTCCACTATTAAAATGCCTATGGGAAGAATTAATGATGTTCTTATTCTTTCAAATAGGAATTATGTGCCCATATATTTTATTGTTCTTGATATTGATTGCAATCCTTCTTGTCCAATTATTCTTGGCAGACCGTTTTTACGCACTATTGGTGCCGTGATTGGTATGAAAAAAAGGCAATATTAAGTTCCAATTCCCATTGAGTAAGGGTATGGAACAATTTCATAGAACAAGAATTAGGCCACCATATGAATCAATCATGAGGGAATCTTATGGATCTCGAACCAAAGATGACAAAACTTAGATCCTTCCTTTATGCCTAGCTAAGGGCGTAAAACTATAGCGCTTGTTGGGAGGCAACCCAATGAATAAAATTTATTTTCTATTTTTGCTTCCTGTTTATGAGTGCTAACACAATTATTATACTTTTATGAATGTGTTTTTATGTTTTAATTAGTGTTTGTGCCAAGTAAAGCCTTTAGGATCTTCTTGGGTGATAGTTATTTGATCTTGCTGAAAAAACAGAAACTTTTGCGCTCATGAAAATAATTCTCATTTTTACCAGAGAGCGATAAAATACCCATTACACTTGCAGTAGATCAATATACAAATTTCTCAGGTCATCCTAGTTTTTCAGAATTTTTGGAGTTACAGAAGTATTCAAAATAGTCATATTGCTACAGGCTGTTCTGTTTTGACAGATTCTGTTTTCTTTGTGTTGTGTGCTTATTTTGATGGCTCTATGGTTTTCTTTGATGAGTTTTTGCCATAGAAAAGTTGGAATACAGTAGATATAATGCAAGAACAAAATATGAATTGGTTTGATACAACACTTATAGTAGTGATTTACTTTCTTATACTAACGGACCTCATGAAGGTTTTGTTGAGTTTTGTGTGATTGAAGTTTTCAAGTTTTGGGTTATCTTACGATGGATGAAGGAATAAGGAGTAGAAGAGCCTAAGCTTGGGATGCCCCGGCATCCCAAGCCATTATACAAAAATGAGCGACCAACTAAGCTTAGGGATGCCCCCGAGTGGCATCCCCTCTTTCTTCTAACGACCATCAGTATTTTACTCGAAGCTATATTTTTATTCGTCACATACTATGTGTTTTGCTTGGAGCGTCTTGTATGATATGAGTCTTTGCTTTTTTTATTTTGTGTTTTAAGTCTTGATCCCTTGCTGGACACACCTATTATAGAGAGCCAAAATTATGTCATGATTTGTTAGAATTGCTCTCTTTGCTTCACTTAAATCTTTTATGAGCTATGGACTTGCTCTAGTGCTTCACTTATATCTTTTTTAGCACGGTGTGCTTAGTATTTTTGAAGAAATGCTCTCTTGCTTCACTTAGATTTATTTGAGAGTTAGTAAAATTTTCAAGGAATTCTCTCTTGCTTCACTTAAATTAATTTGAGAGAAAGAAAGAAATATTATGCTCATGATCTTCACTTATATTTGTTTGAGCTTGTCAAAAGCAACACATGAAAATTAGTCCCAAAGTGATAGATATCCAAGAAGGATATAATAAAACTTTCATAAAGATCATTGCACAAAATAAACTTGATTCTTAGTAATAGTTTTGAGATATGATGATGTGATATGTGAGTTGTGTTAACAAGTAATTATGCTTTAGTAAGAATATTGGTGTTAAGGTTTGTGATTCCCTGTGCAAGCACACAAGTCAATAATTGTGCAATGAAATTATATCCTACTTGTGGTGCATTATTTGGTGTTAATTATGCTTAATGCTCGCTTATGAGATTATTCGTTTCTTGGTTGGTCGCTTCTCAATCTTTTGCTAGCCTTCATTTTGCACTAAGTATGATCACTACTTATGCATCCAAAATCCATTAAACCAGTTTTGCCACATAAGTCCACTATATCTACCTATATGTGGTATTCGTTTGCCGTTCTAAGCAAATTTTCATGTGCCATCTCTAATTTTCAAAAAATAAGCTTCTCTTTTATGTGTTCGTTTCGCTCGCGGAGCGGTGAGGGGTGGCTAATATTTTCCATGCTAGATGTGTTATTCTCATGATGAGTGTTTACTCACTTGTCATTGCACGAGAGTATGGCAAAGGAATTAGGGATGCCCAGTCCCGAAATTAAAAAAATTGAATTTACTTTATGTTGTCAAATAATTAATTCCTTGAAAAGTGTTGGTATGAAGGGCACCCGTGGATACGGTTAGCCATGGAAAGTGAAAGTATGGTGGAAAAAGGAATAAACTTTATTTTCTGTTTGGGAACCGCCTATGATGTATCTAGCATGGAAAGTGTTGGGAACTCTAATTCGTTTTCGTTGGTGGGATGGATACACCTCCCAAAATGTTTTTATCTCTAAGTTTTCCGCTTTGAGCTTTGGCACATCTACAAATCCCTACTTCCCTCTGTGAAGGGCCTTTCTTTTTTACTTTATGCAAATTTTTTTTGAATTTGAGTCTCCATCTTCTCTTATTAAAGCACAAACTAGGAGGCAATATGATCGTACCTGAGTATTGGGTGTAGTTAATATGCGAGTGTGTTTCATGAATGGATCGATGATTGAGCATGATGGGCTAGGGATAACTTATTTTAGCGTTGATATTTTGAAAGACGTGGTTGCTTGTTGACATGCTTGAGTATTTAAATTATCATGTCAAAACTAGACTATTGATCTGAACAATATGAAAGTCCAAATGTCCATGCTATAAAGAAAAGAATATGATATGGCATGTTAGGCAGCATTCCACATCAAAAATTCTGTTTTTTATCACTGCCCTACTCAAGGACGAGTAGGAGTTAAGTTTGGGGATGCTGATACGTCTCCAACGTATCTATAATTTTTGATTGTTCCACGCTGTTATATTATCAATCTTGGATGTTTTATAATCATTTTATAGTCATTTTACATCATTTTTTTGTTACTAACCTATTGACATAGTGCCAAGTGCCAATTGTTGTTTCTTCCATGTTTTTTACATCGCAGAAAATCAATATCAAATTGAGTCCAAATGCCACAAAACTTTATGGAGATTTTTTATGGGACAAAAGGAACACAATGGGCCCTGGTTGCGCCTGGGGGGTGCCCCGAGGGGAGCAAAACCCACCAGGGCGCGCTAGGAGGCCCAGGCGCGCCCTGGTGGGTTGTGCCCACCTCGGGTGCCCCCCGAACCGCCTCTTTGCTTTATAAATACCCCAATATTCCAGAAACCCTAGGGGGTCGATGAAATATTCATCCAGCCGCCGCAGAGTCCAGAACCTTCAGATCCAATCTAGACACCATCTCGGATGGGGTTCACCACCTCCATTGATGTCTCTCCGATGATGCATGAGTAGTTCTTTGTAGACCTTCGGGTCCGTAGTTAGTAGCTAGATGGCTTCATCTCTCTCTCTCTCTCTTGATTCTCAATACAATGGTCTCTTGGAGATCCATATGATGTAACTCTTTTGCGATGTGTTTGTTGGGATTGATGAACTTTGAGTTTATGATTAGATCTACCTTTTTATATCCATGAAAGTATTTGAGTTTCTTTGATCTCTTTTATGCATGATCTCTTATAGCCTCGTATTTCTTCTCCGATATTTGGGTTTTGTTGATCTATTTATTTTGCAATGGGAAGATGTGCTTTGTAGTGGGTTCGATCTTACGGTGCTTGATCCTAGTGACAGAAAGGGAACCGACACGTATGTATCGTTGCTACTAAGGATAAAACGATGGGGTCTATCTCTACATAGATAGATCTTGTCTACATCATGTCATCGTTCTTATTGCATTACTTCATTTTCCCATGAACTTAATACACTAGATGCATGCTAGATAGCGGTTGATGTGTGGAGTAATAGTGGTAGATGCACGCAGGAGTCGGTCTACTAATCTTGGACGTGATGCCTATGTGATGATCATTGCATGGATATCATCATGAGTATTTGAAGTTTTATCAATTACCCAACAGTAATTTGTTCAGCCATCGTTTGCTATTTTTCTCGAGAGAAGCCACTAGTGAAACCTACGGCCCCCGGGTCTCTTTCTCATATTTTTGCCTTTGCGATCTACTTTTTCCTTGCTTTTATTTTCAGATCTATTAAACCCAAAACACAAAATACTTTGCTGTGATTTATTTTATTTGGCGTTCGATCTATCAATATTTACAACTCTCTCACGTCCGTTTGCCAATTTCTGGCACCGTTACCCGAAAGGGATTGACAACCCCTTTTACACGTCGGATTGCGAGTATTTGTTATTTGTGTGCAGGTGTTGTTTACGTTGTGTTGCTTGGTTCTCCTACTGGTTCGATAACCTTGGTTTCATATCTGAGGGAAATACCTACCGCCGCTGTGCTGCATCATCCCTTCCTCTTTGGAAAAATACCGACGTAGCTTCAAGTGACATCAGCAACCTAGGATGAAGTGAACTTGGTGATATCCATGGTGCTCTCGGAGGCGAAGTGCATGGCAAGCTCGCCGGGGAGAACGATGCGCATGGAGTTCTAGACCTCACCGGAGGTGGCATCCATGGTGGATAGAGGCAACAAAACATAGGGGAGGGGAGAGCAGGGGTGGTTCGTCGCATTAGACGAATCAAGAAGCAAGGGTGGCAGCCGTGGAGGAGCTCGTGGCGGTGCCAACCCTACAACTAGAGGGGTGGAAGGGAGGGGAGGAGAGTGGTTTGAAATGACCCCCGAGGAGTTGTCGGTGAAGGGAAGGTGGCGGCTCATTGAAGGAGAGAGCGAAGTATCCGTTCTCATTGTGCTTTTTTTAGAACAATCCTTTAGGTTTTATTCATCACAATAATTCTTACAGGGATTAAACTGGCATGGAGTGAGACTCCTAGCCATACATGGCGACCACTAGTAGATATAAACAAAACATAGCAAGATTATAAGCTTACATATTAGAACTCCTATTTCCAGGCACTAAATTAAATCCGGAAAAGGCATTCCTCCTTGTTGTAATCTCCCTAATAATGGCTCATGTATCACACTCTGCAACTGATTGATATCTTTCTCAGAATGAGAGCAATCTAAAGCAATGTGGATTTGTTGAAGACCAAGATCATTAGCGAGGGCACAAGCTACGAGCTAAACTTTCAAGAATAAGTGGATCACTGATAAGATCAAACCGGTAGCCGAACATCACAGATAATACCATGTCTAGTCTTTGCAAACAGACACAATAGTGGCACCTATGCCATTCCTCGAAACTACGACGTCAACATTTACTTTGTCCATTCCCATCGAAGGAGGGGTCCATCTTGCGTACCACCTAAAAGTTATTTTTCTAATTTTAATCTATTATAAGCCACCACGGTGTCAGCATAGGCAACCCCAGAAAGTACACTATGACAACACCAGATGATTTTCATCATTCTAACCTTAATCTATTGAGTCACCACGGGTGTCTCCACAAGTTATACTACAATATGCATCATGTAATCTCATTAACTACCAAAGGATAAAGAAACTCATAGATGAGCAAGATTTAACTCAACACAAACATAATATGAAGGGAACACATCACATATTCAACTCTATTAATAAAGCCCATGATCACAATAAAGATCGCAACTCACATAATCAAGGGAGGGAGATAAAACACATAGCTAATGAGTGAAAATCTCCTGCACTCTTGGTGAAAATCTTCGTCCCCTTGGGACGCCACATTGGTCCTCTCCCTCCCCTTCGGCACACGGGGCGAAAAATCTTCATTTGCTTCGGCGCATGGCGTTGTTCCCTTCCTTGGAGGGGGAGGGGGCTCATCGTCGATGAGTGCATGTAGTTATCACTCCTGGCGGCGATTCTCATGCGCTTCTCCTCAACGACACTCTAGCGGCGTTTGCTAGTTCACTCTTGTGCGTTTTTTTTTTTGCATCTTTGATGTGTTTTGTCATGTTTTTTTCTACCAGCTCTCGAGGATTTCCTCAACATCTTGTACCCTTGTTCGGCCGATTGGTTTTATTTTGATCAGTTTTGCTAAAGCACATTTAGATGTGCCATAAGTATTACACATCTAAGTCCTATGTCATTGATCATACATTAAGATTCGTGCGGATATTTTCTTTTTCTTTTTTCTTTTTCTATTTATGCTTGTTTCACTCACTTAGATGTGCAATAATTAGAGCACATCTAGATGTGCCCGAGGCACACTATTTTGATATAAAAGGGGACAAGAGCATGTTCCAAGAATTCTCCATCATCTCTTTCTGTTTTATTCACCTTTGTGGTTAATTAATGGACACACATACAGGTTACAACTTCTTCCACCACCCACCAAAAATCGCATGAACCCGAAATCTGAAACAAAGAAACGCAAACCAAATCCCACAGCGACAGCATCACATATGTACACGAGCGAAGATTCCTTGACCACCCGCTCGTAAATATTCAGTACGTCTCGTCAGTCGTCACCCCCGACCGGTACGTCTGACGGTGGTGCGCCTGCTGAACCCCTCCGTGGTTCCGCGTCCCGCCTCACCGCTGCCCCCCTCGGCGGAGCCCCTGCCTGCGCCGGCTCTGTGCGGGAAGTCCGTCATGTCCTCCGTGTCCGCCGCGCTGCTGGCCGTGTACTCGCTGGACGGGTTCAGCCCGTACTCGCTCGTCGGCGCGCTCATCTCGCTGCTGGCGTACTCGCTGATGGTGCCGCCGGCCGTCCCGGTGCCCGGCCCGAACGCCATCCTCCTGAGCCGCCTGACTTCGTCCGTGTTGCCGCCCCCTGAGCGATGCATCGCGCTCTGGCCCGGCGCCATGCCGCCGTTCAGGTCCTCCGCCGACAGCTCGCCCTCCAGGTACCGGACAATCTGATCACATACCATTGACACGAGTGCGTCACTTGCTTGTTAATGATGTAGTGTAGCGGGTGAGTTAGCATGTAGTGGATTGGGCACGCACCTGTGCCATCCGCGGGCGAGAGCGCGCCGTCTGGCGCACGGCGGCGGCGGCGCAGGCGACGAGCCGCGCCATGTCGTAGGCGTCGTAGTTGGTCCCCAGCTCCGGGTCGATCAGCTCCTCGTAGTTTTCCTCCTCCAAGGCCTTGGTCAGCAGGGGCTTTGCCTGTTCGGAACCCATCGAGGAAACGAATCTGTTACTGCTCGCTGCATTTGCGGTGGGAGATAGGCATCGGATGATCAAGTGGGAATAAACACCACCCTACTCTACACAGCTCTAGTTCAAACACGAGTAATTTGGATAAATTTGCGAGAAGGAATTAAATTCAGGCGATGGGTGGTTTGGCAACTCACCCAAGTAGCCAATGTTTCGGGCTGGTGATCTGAGGATGCCATGATAGGCTTCCGTCCGGTGATGAGCTCCAGAAGCATCACGCCGAAGGAGTAGACGTCGGACCGGTCGGTTACTTTGCCGGTGGCGTAATATTCCGGCGCCAGGTATCTTAAGATAAAAAGTTTTGACAACACTAAGATTAGTCCACATGCTCCCATGATTCATATACGCGGGCAGTTTGTTGGGTTTCTGAATAGTAATCAACTGTCTTACCCAAATGTTCCCATTACGCGCGTAGAAACAGCAGTGTGTTCTGCTTCTTGGCATTTTGCCAGCCCAAAATCTGCAACCTGCACGTAGCAAGAGTTAGATACAAGCAGACGATGCTTCAATTGTATTGTTGGGTTTTGAGTTTTGACGATTTATATACCTTGGGCTCGTAGTTGTAGTCGAGGAGGATGTTGGCTGCCTTGATGTCACGGTGGATGATCTTAGGATGACCTGAGATCAAAGCCAGCCATTTAAACATTCAGTGCCAGAACATCTTCAGGCAACAAAATCCTTATCAAACTGAAATGAACTACTGCCCGTAATGCAAGAAGAACTCACAGTCCTCGTGCAGATACGCGAGGCCCTTCGCCGAGCCGACGGCGATCTTCCACCGGCGCGGCCAGTCCAGCGTCGCGCGGCCGCTCCCTGAGACCAGCCTCTTGTGTCAGTCCCAGCACTTCCAAAACCAACAGAGCAGAGCAGTTCGACGGGTGTAGCGTGCGTACCGTGGTGCAGGTGGGACTCGAGGGTCTTGTTGGGGACGTACTCGTAGACGAGGAGGCGCTGCTCGGCGTGGATGCAGAAGCCGACGAGGGAGACGAGGTTCTTGTGGTGCACGCGGCTGATGATGTCCACCTCGGCGCGGAACTCGCGGTGGCCCTGCCCGCTGCCGGCGCGCAGCTTCTTGATGGCCACCTCCTGCCCGTTCACCGTGCCCTTGTACACGTGCCCGAACCCGCCCTGCCCCAGCAGGTTCGCCTCCGAGAACCCGTCCGCCGCCGCCGCCAGCTCGTCGTACCCGAGCGTGCCGCCCGTCATGGCCGGGAGCGGCGGCCCGCCCGGGTCGCCCCCGCCGCTGCTCTGCGCCCACGAGTGCATCAGCGGCGGCGTCGACGACGGCGTCGACAGCGCGTGCGACTGCTGCAGCGGCGTCGTCGGCTGCCTCGGGTCGTAGAAGAAATCCGCTGGCACGAAAAAAACGATCGGTCAATTCGCCACTCGCACCAACACATTCAGAATTTGAATTTCACACCACTCGCACCAACACATTCAGAATTTGAATTTCAGATGAGGGTTGTTAAGTTTCTAGATGGAAAATCGGCAGCCCGCGTAGCACTGGCGAAAGAAAGTGGAGCACTAATAATCATGTCGGCGCAAGCAGCTCTAGTACGTGGGTCGCGCGCTGGCACGCTGCGCCGTGCCGCGGCGCGAGTCGCTGTCAGGCTGTCACGAGCACCGTGCCGTAGCATCGGGAGAGAATGGCGCGCGGACTCGCACTAGCACCGCGCGTCAGATAACGCGTTGTGTGCAGTTGCACCGATGGACGACGTCACATGATGGCATCCATCGCGGAAAAAGTCACGCGCGCGCGCGCGCGTCAAGAATGGCGTTCTCGCGACCGGGCGTATGCAATCTCTACAGTAATGTGTACGCACCTCGGGTCTCCGGCCTTCGGAGACGGCGCCGCCTGGACACGAAGCAGAAGATCAGGGCGGCCGCGAGCCCGAGCAAGACCACCGTCCCGACGGCCACGCCCACGCCCACCGCGGTCCCGCTGCTTGAAGAGGACTTTGCCGAGGTCGACGGCGCGGACGCTGACTGCGGCGGCGGGGGCGGAGACAACGTTAGAGGTGACGGCGGAGGCGCTGCTGCGGCTGGGGCGTCGTTCGGGGGCGGCGGCGAAGATGGGACGTCTTCGGGAGGTGGCGGCGTTGCGTCAGGCAGCGGTGGAGATGAACGTGGCACGTTCGTCGGGGGAGGTGGGGATGACGGCGGCGGCCTGCTAGGAGTTGGCGTCGGTGTTGGTGTAGGCGTTGGCCTTGGTGGAGGTGGGGATGGTGTTACTGGCGTTGGGTTTGGCGGCGTCGGTGTTGGCCTTGGTGGAGGTGGCGATGGTGTTACTGGCGGTGGGTTTGGCGTCGGCGTTGGCCTTGGTGGAGGAGGAGGGTTCACCGGCGGGTTGACTGGAGGAGGCGTGCTGGCACCGTCCGGAGGAGGTGGATTTACCGGTGGCGGTGGCGTCGCGGCGGCGTCTGGCGGAGGTGGGGTCACCGGAGGCGTCCCAGAGGCGTCCGGGGGTGGTGGCGTCCCGGCGGCGTCCGGAGGAGGTGGAGAGACCGGCGTAACAACGGGTGGCGTCGGAGCAGGAGTCACCCGCGGCGTCTCGCCAGCGTCCGGAGCAGGGGGAGAGACCGGCGTAACCGGCGCCGGAGTCACCGGCGGCGTCCCGCCAGCGTCCGGAGCAGGCGGGGACACGGGCGTAACCGGCGCCGGAGTCACCGAAGGAGATGGACCGGACATGGCGGCCGCGGCGTACGTGGTGCGTGCAAGTGCCTAACGTTAAACCCTGCTACGACTGGCTACGACTAAAATAGCGATCGATGGCCGATGGCTAACAGAGGAGAGAGGAGACGGAGGCGCCGGTGCGAACGGCAAAGAGATTAGAGATCTATGGGCCGCTGCCAGCAGTTTAGCCGTTGTGTGGTTTTGCTCGGCATGGCCGTGTACAAACAAATCCCCATTTCTTTCTCCTATTGGCTTTGCTTGCGTGGTTACCAGTATAAAAGAAAAGAATTGGCTTGCCTCTCTTTTCTTTCTTTTTGTGGTATCCACTACCCAGGGTTTGTTCGATCGGATTGACTTGACCGTGCCAAAGTCAATCAGTGAGCCCGCATTTCTTGTTAGCATTAGCCTAGTGCTAATAATGCCTAGGTTTGGATATTTTCAACAACAAAAAAATGCCTAGGTTTGGATTGCAGGTGGACCAGGTCAGATCGATGATACGGCAGAGCACGCGACGAGCGGCTGGCTCAGCAACCTCACCAACTTCTGGTGCCTAGGCCGTGCAACAGTCATGGCCTGACGGCTCGTTTTCATAGCGTCTACTGCTGGACTAGCGAGTAGCGACTAACCAAGTTGCGCTGCAGCTGGCTCGTAGGAGGACTACTTTCCAGAGGAACTGTGGCGGCGGGAACATGTCTGAAATGTTATGTCAAGACGTGTGCCTATTCCATCTCATATTTCCAATCGAATGTACCCGCGCTATATCTTCTCGAGATGAGTAAAATGCATCCTCTGATAAGGCTAATGCATCATCTGAATTGAATTATATCGTATAATAATACAACGAACAGTGGACTATAAGTAGTTGTCACGTCACCTATAACCCGGTAATAGATAGCCAACCTTACAACCTCACAAACTCTTAATTCTCACCCGCTTCCCTTCTTTCTCTTCTCCAACTAAGCAAATATATAATATTTAAACTCTTATAGCCTGCTTACATCACCTTATTGTATTTGCTCTAACCAAACGCATCGACAAGTTCATAACCACCAATGCATTTTTACACTGTCAAGAACTCTTACTGAAATGCAGTTTGGAGCAAGCGGTGGCGGGAGGCACGCGACAGACTCAGCAGTGGCGGAGCGTGAATGATATGCATCGCTTATTGCGATACGTACCATCGTGATCGCCCACTAGCATTTGAATTTGGGCACACAAGTGGTTTTCTGAACATTCCAGAAGCTTTTCATCCGTTTTTGGGAAGCTTCTCAAACATTTTCTTCCTATGGTTTTCCTAAGTGATTTTCCCGAATTATTCAAGTTTTTCCCTTTTTTTACTTTCTTTCCTTTTGTGTTTTTATTTTTCTTGTTTATTCCTTTTTTATTGTTTCTTTTCTTTTTAAATTTGGTGACATCTTTTTGAATTTGAGAATATTTTTTGAATTCATGTAACTTTTTTGAATTAGCGAGAATTTTTTGAATTTGAGAATACTTTTTTAATTCATGTACCTTTTTTGAATTAGTGAGAATTTTTTTAATTTTGGAAACAATTTTATAAATTTTTGAATTTTTTTGAATCCATGAACAGCAAGAGATTTCGATAGCAATTTTTTTTTAATTTATGAAATTTTTATTTTTCGTATTTGTGAACAATATTTGAAATCATGAACAATTTCTGAATTCTTGATTTTTGTAAAAAAGCTGAGGATAATTTTAGAAGTAATGAAAAAAAATACAAACTCATGAACATTTTTGGAATCCAGGAACAATTTTTCAAACTTGTAAATATTTGTGAATTTGCGGACATTTTGTTTCAAATTTGTGAAACTTTTAAAATTCGATAACTTTTTCCCAAATCTGTGCATTTTTTTATCCACAAACATTTTTGGGTTTTTTAATGCAGTGGGGAAAAGGAAAAGAAAAAACGAAGGAATAAATCCCACAGATCCTACCTACTACTCCCTCCGTTCCTAAATATTTGTTTTTTAGAGACTTCAACAAGTGACTACATACCGAGCAAAATGAATGAATCTACACTCTAAAATATGTCTATATACATTCGTATGTGGTAGTCTATTGAAAATCTCTAAAAAAACAAATATTTAGAAATAGAGGGAGTAATAGCTAATGGGCCAGCAGCCTGAGCAATCGGCACAGGCGATGCATATCAGCGGTGGCAAGACACACGAAGGCGCGGCTCGGCATGGCTGGCAGTGCATGCAGCAGGGGGCGACGTCGTTGCACGGGGCAGGTCCCTCGGCTGGGTTAGTCTACAAACGGCGGCGGCAAGAGCAGCTACAGCTAGCAGCCCTATGATGGCACGACGACGGCGGGCGTCGGTATGACGCGGCACGACGGTGACAACCAGCAGAGCCGATGCTGCGAGCTCTGCGGCAGCGCGTGGTTCAATGGATACGGCGCAGCTCGGCACAGGCAATGCTATCGGTATCAGCGGGACGCGGGCACGCGGCACAACCACATAGTCTCAGAGTGCAAATGCACGGCGGCAGCTCGGCTGCACAGCTGAATGCGGACGTACGGCAGGACGAGGGCGAGCGTTATTTTCACGTGTATGTACAGTTTTGGATTTTTAGACCGCGGCTGGCGAATGTACCGCATATGAGTAGCGTTGTTATGTATGGATTAATGGGCTTGAATTTGGGTTGCGGCGGACCAACATGTGTTTAATCTTGACTAGCAACATGGTTTACTGAAGTAGGAGTATGAGCTTACGAAAGTTTCAGAAAATCAGGGCTGCTTCGTGTACGCACCTCGAGTCCCGGGCGGCGGCACCCTACGGCGACGGCGCCGCCTGGCCAGGAAGAAGAAGATGACTGCCGCGAGGCCGAGCAAAACCACCGCCCCGACGGCCACGCCCACGCCCACGCCCACCGTGGTCTTGCTGCTTGACGAGGACTTGGCCAAGGTCGCCGGCGCGTCCGTTGAGAGCGGCGGAGGAGGCGGAGACCACGTTACAGGTGACGGCGGAGGCGCTTGTTCAGCTGGGGCGTCGTTCGGGGCCGGCGGCGAATATGGGACGTCGTCAGGAGGTGGCGGCGTGGCGTCAGGCGGCGGTGGAGATGAACGTGGCACGTCGGTCGGCGGAGCTGGGGATGATGGCGGCGGCCTGGGAGGAGCTGGTGTTGGGTTTGGCGTAGGCGTGGGACTTGGTGGAGGCGGCGACGGCGTAACTGGCGTTGGGTTTGGCCGCGTCGGCGGCCTTGGTGGAGGTGCTGACGGTGGTGGCGGAGGAGGATTCACCGGGGGTTCCGCTGGAGGGTCTGCCGGTGGCTCCACTGGAGGATTTACGATGGTCGGGGGTTTCGCGGTAGTAGGCGGAACTGCTGCTACCTGAGGAGGTAGTGAAGGTGGAATTGCTACCGGAGGAGGTGGTGGTGGAGCAGTCACCGGAGAAGGCGGAATTGCTGCCGGAGGAGGTGGTGATGGAGTCTCCGGAGTAGGAGGAATGGCTTCCGGAGGCGGTGGTGATGGAGTCACCGGAGGAGGAGGAGGAGTGGCTTCCGGAGGCGGTGGTGATGGAGTCACCGGAGGAGGCGGAGTAAACATGCTAGTGTCCGGAGGAGGTGGGCTATTCACTGGGGCCACCGGAGGCGTCACGACGGGATTGTCTGGAGGAGATGGGGTCACCGGCGTAACCGGAGGCGTCGGAGATGGAGTAACCGGTGGCGACCCGCCGGCGTCCGGAGGAGGTGAACTAGACATGGTGGCTGCTGCGGCTTGGTGGTGCAAGTGCAAGTGCCTAAGGTTTAACTGTGAGCATGGCTACGAGTTATTACGTCTACTAATATACCGATGGGCAAAGAGAGGAGAGGAGAGGAGAAGACTAAGTACGGGCTGGACGCAGTTAGTGATGAGGTTGGCCATGCAGAATTCTTCTCATGGCTTTGCTTATATTACTGGGTTCAAGCGACAGCAACATATCATACGAATTTTGGGCTTCTGTAAAATAATAGGCTCGTCTCTTTCCTTTCTTATTATTCTAGGATCCACTATCCGGTGTTTGTTAGATAAGATTGACCGGGCCAAAGTCAACGAAGCCTGATCGATCATTTTGTTACATTTGTTTTTATTTTCTATTTTTCGGGCAACTGAAAAAAAAATGGTTTCGGTCAAGATGCATGCTCAAAGCAGGGATGCGGACATGGCGGCTGGGCGGAGGCAAGCCGAGGGTTGACCGCATGGGTGCGGGGTGGCGGTAGGGGTGTGATACGCCGGCGAGCCGTGAGCTGTGGAGACGAGTTCGCCAGTTGATGGTGGGGGTGCACACGCGGGGAGGAGTGGTTCTTAGGGTGTGTCTTTGGCAACGACGACTCAACAGGCGTAGAGGCTCGGGCAGGGCAAGCCGACGAGGCAACTCGAATAGAGAGGGGCGTCGACACCGACCATGGGTGACGTGAACACTATGAGGCCAATGATGATGGGCGGACTAACATGGGTGGGAGAAAGACGGAGAGAAGAGGAATGAAGACGAAGTATTGGTGACTAAAAGTAGTTTTTTCTTTAACTGGGGGTGAAAGATAGGTACCCCTTTTTGTTAGCATTGGGGTAGTGCTAATCATGTCAAGTTTGGGAAGACGATACCAAAAATGACATTTTATCATATGAATGTAATATACTGTGCATGTATCTATCTCTTTTTAAATACGCACAAACATGTTTATCATGCATGCATCTATCATCTATTATTGGTTTGAGATTCGTGGCATGTTTTTTGATTGACCAAAGTTTGTTTTGTTTCATAGTGTTACATTACCTTTTTTTTCTTGTTTTGGAATGTATCATGTGTTTCTCTTGTGTACCAACAAATACGAGTGCACTTGTCCCATAGTGGATTTGTTGGTACATAATGAAACATGACGATGCATTCTGAAGCCAGAAAAAAAACATTATATAATATATAATACGCCCCCTTAAATAAATATTAGTGATTTAAACGCGCTCTTATATTTCTTTACGGTGGGAGTACTTTAAAACAATTGTCAAAAGCCATAAAAGATATCACGAATCTCAAAGTAACAATGAAAGGCGAATCCATGCATGATATTTCATATGGATGATCGATCCAGCAGTTATCATGTAACAAGCAACCAAGGTTTTGGCTATCAGATAGATCGATCCAACATTTATATCTATGACCGGGCCATGGACTGGGGGTGCATCATCATGCCAGTAGTCGGCCCACTAGGCCACAGTGTGGCCCATGCCTACTACTTGACAGATGGCCTCATCAGAAGGCGTAACCATGTTGGTGGTCAAGGCAGGCATCCCGAGGATCTCGAAACATCCCATCCGGTTGTAATAGACCTAGCACTCTTATAAACCCTAGCATTGTTCCTTATATAAGGCGAGGTTAGGGCTAGTCTATATATAATCTTGAATAGATACTTACAGTGAGTACCATATTCAAGTAACCTCACATAGACACCGACATAACCGTGACACCCCATCGAGTACTGATGTCAAGTAGTTTGATCACCAGTTTACTTGACATGAGTGCTCGATGGGGTGTTACGCGTAATTCTACGGAGGGGGGGGGGGTGACATCTCGATGGAGGCACGAAACCAATCCCTCCGTAAGTACGTAATTTTCCACGGCCTCGAATGCAAGCAGGCAGTGGCGGAGCTTGACCAAGTCCTCTGGGGGGGCCAAACAGAATATATGAACTAGTGGGGGGGGGGGGCAAACACACAAAATTTCCATATGTAAGCTCTTTCTCTCAAAAAACTAAGCCTGCGTGTGCCAATCATGGGTGGGGGGGGGGGGGGGGGGGCACAGCCCCCCAGCAACACACTAAGCTCTGCCGTTGCAAGCAGGGCTAAAAGACCGCGTTGTGCAAGGTCAATGCACAAGACCTGCTTTTATCCTACAGTGTTGAAAACGCGATTACCGAGCGGTAACCAATTTTGTCGCCCGGTAACCAAAATCTTGCGAGCAGCTCGCTCAGCAACCTCACCAGTTTGGTTGCCTACTTGCAAGGGCAAGGCCTGATGGCTCATTGTTATTGTGTGTAGTAGTAGTGATTTTCATGTTGTGCTGCCGCTGACTTAATCTTTTTTGGCGAATTGTGAAGGCAGAAGCATGTCTGGATTGTTATTCACGTTTGTACTTGTTCCACTCCAAATGTTCAATCTAATCTTGCGTAGGACTATATTTTCTTCAAGAACTATACAAAAGTGCGGCCGTTCGAGCGCGGATTTCTAGCTTTCGGGCTCCAGGGAGCCTAAAATTTTGAAAAATATATCAAAAATTGACTTTTAATGTTCCAAAAAATTATGAACAGATAAACATGTACATGAGTGTACATTGCATGTTTGTAAAAAAAATTCATGATGAAATACGTTTTGACGTGAGCAACACACACAAAAAACATGAAACTTTACAAACATGCGGTATATGGGGCTCGGATTGACTAAAGCTGCAGAACGGATCAACAATTTTTGCTGTTCCGTGCGAGGAAAGAGCTGGCTCAGCACCATCATTTTAATGAAAGTACTATTTAATATGTACAGTACGTGTACGCACCTGGGGTCCCCGGCGGCGGTACCCTATGGCGACGGCGCCGCTTGGAGACGAAGAAGAAGATCAGCGCGGCCGCGAGGCCGAGCAAGACCACCGCCCCGACGGCCACGCCCACGCCCAACGCGGTCCCGCTGCCTGACGAGGACTTGGCCGATGTCGACGGCGCTTCTGCTGACTGCGGCGGCGGAGGCGGATAAAACGTAAGAGCTGAGGGCGGAGGCGCTGTTGCAGCTGGGGCGTCGATCGGGAGCGGCGGCGAAGATGGTACGTCCTCAGGAGGCGGCGGCGTGGCGTCAGGCGGCGCTGGGGATGACGGCGGCGGCCTGCGAGGAGTTGGTGTTGGCGTGGGAGTTTGCCTTGGTGGAGGTGGGGACGGTGTTACTGGCGTCGGGTTTGGCGTCGGCGTGGGCCTTGGCGGAGATGGGGACGGTGTGACCGGCGCTGGGTTCGGCGTCGTCGGCGGCCTTGGTGAAGGTGGTGGCGGTGAAGGTGGTGGAGGAGAATTCACCGGAGGTAGCACTGGAGGATTCACGATGGTGGGAGGGTTCGCCTGGACCGGAGTAGGCGGAACTGCTACCGGAGAAGGCGGGATTGCTACGGGCGATGGAGTCACCGGAGTCGGGGTAGGCGGAACTGGAGTCACCGGAGTCGGGGTAGGCGGAACTGGGGTCACCGGAGTCGGAGTAGGCGGAACTGGGGTCACCGGAGTAGGAGTAGGCGGAACTGGAGTCACCGGCGGCAACCCGGCGTCGGGAGGAGGTGGGCTGGACATGGTCGCTGCGGCGTGGTGCAAGTGGCTAGCGTTGAACTATCTCCACGTCTACGACTTTCCGACTAATATACCGACTGATGGGCAAGAGAAGAGACAAGACTAACGCGAGGCGCCGGTGCAAGCACATCCGTCTATGAGCTGGATGCACTTAGCCATTAGGTGTTTTGCTTGCTGGGTTCAAGCGACAGCAACATATCATGTACGAATTCTTCACCTACGAAAACATACTATCATAGTACTAGGAACCAATTATGGCTACCTGTAAAAGAATGGGATCGTCTCTTTTCTCTTTGTATCCGGGGTTTGTTAGATAAGATTGACGGGGCCAAAGTCAATGAGCATGATCGATAATTTGTGCTGCCATTAGCGTAGTGCTAATCATGCCTGGTGTTCGGGTGGCGGGCAGACCAGGTCAGATGGGTACAGGCAGAGAAGAAGCGACCAGCAGCTGGCTTACCACCAACTTCGGTTGCCCCATGGCCTGACGGCTCATTGTCATTGCGTGTAGTGCCAGCGAATTAATAGGGCTGTACAAACCAAGTTGCGCTGCTGCTGCTGCTGCTGCTGCTGACAACTCCTACTTCTCCGAGGAGCAGTGGCGGCGGAAAATGTCTGAATTGTTGCCTTCAGGCGCGTGCCTGTTCCATTCCAAATTGCCATTAGAATGTTCCGTGAGAGGAAAGAGATGGTTCAGCACCATCATTTTAATACTGTATGACCTATGAATGATTTTTTTTTAGCAAAGAATGACTTTTTTAGGAACGACTGCCCCCTCCCCTCCCCTCCCCTCCCCTCCCCGCGCCGCTGGCCGCTCCGGCCGCGGCGGCCACCCAAAATCCGAGGCGCCTTTATTGCGCTCACCGCCCACCCGGGTCTCCGCGGAGGCCATGCCGCGCTGCTCCACCCCGGTGCGGGATCCAGCTTCGCCTGCGAGAAGCTTTGAATGGAGCTCTCCAGAAGAGGGGGAGATCCATTCCCCGACCAGCGGTCAGTCCCAGGTGCCGGCGACCCCGTCCCCCCCTTCGCCGCGCGGTCCGAGGAGCCCTCCCCGCTCCCCTCGCGGATCTGGCGCCTGCGACCCCGAGGCTGGCTTCGGACCGGAGGACGGGGAGGCGCCACCCCCGCCCGAGCGCCCCCGTCTCAAGTCCATTATGGTATGTGATTCCTCCTTGCCATTTCCGGCCAGCGACGATATTGAAGAGGGCTGGACGCTCCATCAATCCCGCAAAAACAGGAGGGCCAGTAGAGATCCGATGGGCTCCAGCCAGCTCCAGAGCCACCGATGCCGACGCTCCATCCCCAGCCGGCTCTCCTCAAAGGGCAGGGAGGCCTTCTTTAGTAGATTCAAAGGCCTCTGCTTCCGCTGCCTTAGTTCTGAACATCGTAGAATCGACTGCCGCGACCCACTACGCTGCATTATCTGCAAACTCCAAGGCCACTACGACCGTGACTGCCCTGAAAATCCCCGCAACAAGGCTGGGCGCAAGCAGGGCGTGCGTCCGTGCGCCCAGCACCGGCCGGTCCGCGAGCGCCTGATCTTCCCGCTGCCCCCGTGAAGGAAATATGCCCTAGAGGCAATAATAAAGTTATTATTTATTTCCTTATATCATGATAAAAGTTTATTATTCGTGTTAGAATTGTATTATCCGGAAACATAATACTTGTGTGAATACATAGACAAACTAAATGTCAATAGTGTGCCTCTACTTGATTAGCTCGTTAATCGAAGATGGTTATGTTTCCTAACCATAGACATGTGTTGTCATTTGATTAACGGGATCACATCATTAGGAGAATGATGTGATTGACATGACCCATTCCATTAGCTTAACACCCGATCGTTTAGTATGTTGCTATTTCTTTCTTCATGACTTATACATGTTCCTATGACTATGAGATTATGCAACTCCCGTTTGCTGGAGGAACACTTTGTGTTCTACCAAACATCACAACGTAACTAGGTGATTATAAAGGAGCTCTACAACTGTCTCCAAAGGTACATGTTGGGTTGGCGTATTTCGAGATTAGGATTTGTCACTCCGATTGTCGGAGAGGTATCTCTGGGCCCTCTCGGTAATGCACATCACATAAGCCTTGCAAGCATTGCAACTAATGAGTTAGTTGCGAGATGATGTATTATGAAACGAGTAAAGAGACTTGCCAGTAACGAGATTGAACTAGGTATTGAGATACCGACGATCGAATCTCGGGCAAGTAACATACCGATGACAAAGGGAACAAAGTATGTTGTTATGCGGTCTGACCGATAAAGATCTTCGTAGAATATGTGGGAGCCAATATGAGCATCCAGGTTTCGCTATTGGTTATTGACCGGAGACATGTCTCGGTCATGTCTACATTGTTCTCGAACCCGTAGGGTCCACACGCTTAACGTTACGATACAGTTTCATTATGAGTTTATATAGTTTGATGTACCGAAGTTTGTTCGGAGTTCCGGATGAGATCACGGACATGATGAGGAGTCTCGAAATGGTCGAGACATAAAGATTGATATATTGGACGGCTATATTCGGACACCGGAAGTGTTCCGGGTGATTTCGGAGAAAACCGGAGTGCCGGAGGGTTACCGAAACCCTCCCAGGAGAAGTAATGGGCCTTATGGGCCCTAGTGGAGAGAGAGAGGGGCGGCCAGGGTGGGCCGCGCGCCCCCTCCCCCTCTGGTCCGAATTAGACTAGGAGAGGGGGGGGGGCGGCGCCCCCCTTTCCTTCTCCCTCTCCCCCTTCCTTTCCCCCTCCTAGTAGGAGTAGGAAAGAGGGGAGTCCTACTCCTACTAGGAGGAGGACTCCTCCTCCTTGGCGCGCCCAAGGGCCGGCCGGCCTCCCCCTTGCTCCTTTATATACGGGGGTAGGGGGGCACCTCTAGACACACAAGTTGATCCTCGTGATCGTTTTCTTAGCCGTGTGCGGTGGCCCCCTCCACCATACTCCTCGATAATATTATAGCGGTGCTTAGGCGAAGCCCTGCGACGGTAGAACATCAAGATCGTCACCACGTCGTCGTGCTGACGGAACTCTTCCCCGACACTTTACTGGATCGGAGTCCGGGGATCGTCATCGAGCTGAACGTGTGCTAAAACTCGGAGGTGCCGTAGTTTCGGTGCTTGATCGGTCGGGCCGTGAAGACGTACGACTACATCAACCGCGTTGTGCTAACGCTTCCGCTGTCGGTCTACAAGGGTACGTAGATCACACTCTCCCCTCTCGTTGCTATGCATCACCATGATCTTGCATGTGCGTAGGAAAATTTTGAAATTACTACGTTCCCCAACAGTGGCATCCGAGCCTAGGTTTTATGTGTTGATGTTATATGCACGAGTAGAACACAAGAGAGTTGTGGGCGATATAAGTCATACTGCTTACCAGCATGTCATACTTTGGTTCAGCGGTATTGTTGGACGAAGCGGCCCGGACCGACATTACGCGTACGCTTACGCGAGACCGGTTCTCCCGACGTGCTTTGCACAAAGGTGGCTTGCGGGTGACAGTTTCTCCAACTTTAGTTGAACCGAGTGTGGCTATGCCCGGTCCTTGTGAAGGTTAAAATAGCACCAACTTGACAAACTATCGTTGTGATTTTTTGATGCGTAGGTAAGATTGGTTCTTGCTTAAGCCCGTAGCAGCCACGTAAAACTTGCAACAAACAAAGTAGATGACGTCTAACTTGTTTTTGCAGGGCATGTTGTGATGTGATATGGTCAAGACATGATGCTAAATTTTATTGTATGAGATGATCATGTTTTGTAACCGAGTTATCGGTAACTGGCAGGAGCCATATGGTTGTCGCTTTATTGTATGCAATGCAATCGCCCTGTAATGCTTTACTTTATCACTAAGCGGTAGCGATAGTCGTAGAAGCATAAGATTGGCGAGACGACAACGATGCTACGATGGAGATCAAGGTGTTGCGCCGGTGACGATAGTGATCATGACGGTGCTTCGAAGATGGAGATCGCAAGCACAAGATGATGATGGCCATATCATATCACTTATATTGATTGCATGTGATGTTTATCTTTTATGCATCTTATCTTGCTTTGATTGACGGTAGCATTTTAAGATGATCTCTCACTAATTATCTAGAAGTGTTCTCCCTGAGTATGCACCGTTGCGAAAGTTCTTTGTGCTGAGACACCACGTGATGATCGGGTGTGATAGGCTCTACGTTCAAATACAACGGGTGCAAAACAGTTGCACAAGCGGAATACTCAGGTTATACTTGACGAGCCAAGCATATACAGGTATGGCCTCGGAACACGGAGACCGAAAGGTCGAGCGTGAATCATATAGTAGATATGATCAACATAGTGATGTTCACCAATGAAGCTACTCCATCTCACGTGATGATCGGACATGGTTTAGTTGATTTGGATCACGTGATCACTTAGAGGATTAGAGGGATGTCTATCTAAGTGGGAGTTCTTTAGTAATATGATTAATTGAACTTAAATTTATCATGAACTTAGTACCTGATAGTATCTTGCTTGTTTATGTTTGATTGTAGATAGATGGCCCGCGTTGTTGTTCCGTTGAATTTTAATGCGTTCCTTGAGAAAGCAAAGTTGAAAGATGATGGTAGCAATTACACGGACTGGGTCCGTAACTTGAGGATTATCCTCATTGCTGCACAGAAGAATTACGTCCTGGAAGCACCGCTGGGTGCCAGGCCTGCTGCTGGAGCAACACCAGATGTTATGAACGTCTGGCAGAGAAAAGCTGATGACTACTCAATAGTTCAGTGTGCCATGCTTTACGGCTTAGAATCGGGACTTCAACGACGTTTTGAACGTCATGGAGCATATGAGATGTTCCAGGAGTTGAAGTTAATATTTCAAGCAAATGCCCGGATTGAGAGATATGAAGTCTCCAATAAGTTCTATAGCTGCAAGATGGAGGAGAACAGTTCTGTTAGTGAGCATATACTCAAAATGTCTGGGTATAATAATCACTTGATTCAATTGGGAGTTAATCTTCCAGATGATTGCGTCATTGACAGAATTCTCCAATCACTTCCACCTAGCTACAAGAGCTTCGTGATGAATTATAATATGCAAGGGATGAATAAGACAATTCCCGAGCTCTTCACAATGCTGAAAGCTGCGGAGGTAGAAATCAAGAAGGAGCATCAAGTGCTGATGGTCAACAAGACCACTAGTTTCAAGAAAAAGGGCAAAGGGAAGAAGAAGGGGAACTTCAAAAAGAACAGCAATCAAGTTGCTGCTCAGGAGAAGAAACCCAAATTCTGGACCTAAGCCTGAAACTGAGTGCTTCTACTGCAAGCAGACTGGTCACTGGAAGCGGAACTGCCCCAAGTATTTGGCGGATAAGAAGGATGGCAAGGTGAACAAAGGTATATATGATATACATGTTATTGATGTGTACCTTACTAATGCTCGCAGTAGCACCTGGGTATTTGATATTGGTTCTGTTGCTAATATTTGCAACTCGAAACAGGGACTACGGATTAAGCGAAGATTGGCTAAGGACGAGGTGACGATGCGCGTGGGAAATGGTTCCAAAGTCGATGTGATCGCGGTCGGCACGCTACCTCTACATCTATCTTCGGGATTAGTATTAGACCTAAATAATTGTTATTTGGTGCCAGCGTTGAGCATGAACATTATATCTGGATCTTGTTTGATGCGAGACGGTTATTCATTTAAATCAGAGAATAATGGTTGTTCTATTTATATGAGTAATATCTTTTATGGTCATGCACCCTTGAAGAGTGGTCTATTCTTATTAAATCTCGATAGTAGTGACACACATATTCATAATGTTGAAGCCAAAAGATGCAGAGTTGATAATGATAGTGCAACTTATTTGTGGCACTGCCATTTAGGTCATATCGGTGTAAAGCGCATGAAGAAACTCCATACTGATGGACTTTTGGAACCACTTGATTATGAATCACTTGGTACTTGCGAACCGTGCCTTATGGGCAAGATGACCAAAACACCGTTCTCCGGTACTATGGAGAGAGCAACAGATTTGTTGGAAATCATACATACAGATGTATGTGGTCCGATGAATGTTGAGGCTCGTGGCAGATATCGTTATTTTCTCACCTTCACAGATGACTTAAGCATATATGGGTATATCTACTTAATGAAACATAAGTCTGAAACATTTGAAAAGTTCAAAGAATTTCAGAGTGAAGTTCAAAATCATCGTAACAAGAAAATAAAATTCCTACGATCTGATCGTGGAGGAGAATATTTGAGTTACGAGTTTGGTGTACATTTGAAACAATGCAGAATAGTTTCGCAACTCACGCCATCCGGAACACCACAGCGTAATGGTGTGTCCGAACGTCGTAATCGTACTTTACTAGATATGGTGCGATCTATGATGTCTCTTACTAATTTACCGCTATCATTTTGGGGTTATGCTTTAGAGACGGACGCATTCACACTAAATAGGGCACCATCGAAATCCGTTGAGACGACGCCTTATGAACTATGGTTTGGCAAGAAACCAAAGTTGTCGTTTCTTAAAGTTTGGGGCTGCGATGCTTATGTGAAAAAGCTTCAACCTGATAAGCTCGAACCAAAATCGGAGAAATGTGTATTCATAGGATATCCAAAGAAAACTATTGGATACACCTTCTATCACAGATCCGAAGGCAAGACTTTTGTTGCTAAATTCGGAAACTTTCTAGAGAAGGAGTTTCTCTCGAAAGGTGAGTGGGAGGAAAGTAGAACTTGATGAGGTAACTGTACCTGCTCCCTTATTGGAAAGTAGTACATCACAGAAACCGGTTTCTGTGACACCTACACCAATTAGTGAGGAAGCTAATGATGATGATCATGAAACTTCAGAACAAGATACTACTGAACCTCGTAGATCAACCAGAGTAAGATCCGCACCAGAGTGGTATGGTAATCCTGTTCTGGAAGCCATGCTACTAGATCATGATGAACCTATGAACTATGGAGAAGCGATGGTGAGCCCAGATTCCGCAAAATGGCTTGAAGCCATGAAATCTGAGATGGGATCCATGTATGAGAACAAAGTGTGGACTTTGGTTGACTTGCCCAAAGATCGGCAAGCAATTGAGAATAAACGGATCTTCAAGAAGAAGACTGACGCTAACGGTAATGTTACTGTCTACAAAGCTCGACTTGTCGCAAAAGGTTTTCGACAAGTTCAAGGGATTGACTACGATGAGACCTTCTCACCCGTAGCGATGCTTAAGTCTGTCCGAATCATGTTAGCAATTGCCGCATTTTATGATTATGAAATTTGGCAGAGGGATGTCAAAACTGCATTCCTAAATGGATTTCTGGAAGAAGAGTTGTATATGATGCAGCCAGAAGGTTTTGTCGATCCAAAGGGAGCTAACAAAGTGTGCAAGCTCCAGCGATCCATTTATGGACTGGTGCAAGCCTCTCGGAGTTGGAATAAACGCTTTGATAATGTGATCAAAGCATTTGGATTTGTACAAACTTTTGGAGAAGCCTGTATTTACAAGAAAGTGAGTGGGAGCTCTGTAGCATTTCTGATATTATATGTAGATGACATATTACTAATAGGAAATGATATAGAATTTCTGGATAGCATAAAGGGATACTTGAATAAGAGTTTTTCAATGAAAGACCTCGGTGAAGCTGCTTACATATTGGGCACTAAGATCTATAGAGATAGATCAAGACGCTTAATTGGACTTTCACAAAGCACATACCTTGACAAAGTTTTGAAGAAGTTCAAAATGGATCAAGCAAAGAAAGGATTCTTGCCTGTGTTACAAGGTGTGAAATTGAGTAAGACTCAATGCCCGACCACTTCAGAAGATAGAGAGAAAATGAAAGATGTTCCCTATGCTTCAGCCATAGGCTCTATCTGTTGGAAATATGCCCTAGAGGCAATAATAAAAGGATTATTATTGTATTTCCTTGTTCATGATAATTGTCTTTTATTCATGCTATAATTGTGTTATCCGGAAATCGTAATACATGTGTGAATACATAGACACCAAAATGTCCCTAGTAAGCCTCTAGTTGACTAGCTAGTTGATCAACAGATAGTCATGGTTTCCTGACTATGGACATTGAATGTCATTGATAACGAGATCACATCATTAGGAGAATGATGTGATGGACAAGACCCAATCCTAAACATAGCACAAGATCGTATAGTTCGTTTGCTAGAGTTTTTCCAATGTCAAGTATCTTTTCCTTAGACCATGAGATCGTGTAACTCCCAGATACCGTAGGAGTGCTTTGGGTGTACGAAACGTCACAACGTAACTGGGTGACTATAAAGGTATACTACGGGTATCTCCGAAAGTGTCTGTTGGGTTGACACGGATTAAGACTGGGATTTGTCACTCCGTATGACGGAGAGGTATCTCTGGGCCCACTCGGTAATGCATCATCATAATGAGCTCAAAGTGACTAGGTGTCTGGTCACGGGATCATGCATTACGGTACGAGTAAAGTGACTTGCCGGTAACGAGATTGAACGAGGTATTGGGATACCGACGATCGAATCTCGGGCAAGTAACGTACCGATTGACAAAGGGAATTGTATACGGGGTTGCTTGAATCCTCGACATCGTGGTTCATCCGATGAGATCATCGAGGAGCATGTGGGAGCCAACATGGGTATCCAGATCCCGTTGTTGGTTATTGACCGGAGAGTCGTCTCGGTCATGTCTACATGTCTCCCAAACCCGTAGGGTCTACACACTTAAGGTTCGGTGACGCTAGGGTTGTAGAGATATGAATATGCAGTAACCCGAAAGTTGTTCAGAGTCCCGGATGAGATCCCGGACGTCACGAGGAGTTCTGGAATGGTCCGGAGGTGTAGAATTATATATAGGAAGTGCAGTTTCGGCCATCGGGAGAATTTCGAGGTCACCGATATTGTACCGGGACCACCATCGAGCTGAACGTGAGTCCGGGGATCGTCATCGAGCTGAACGTGTGCTAAAACTCGGAGGTGTCGTAGTTTTGGTGCTTGATCGGTCGGGCCGTGAAGACGTACGACTACATCAACCGCGTTGTCATAACGCTTCCGCTGTCGGTCTACGAGGGTACGTAGACTACAATCTCCCCTCTCGTTGCTATGCATCACCATGATCTTGCGTGTGCGTAGGAATTTTTTTGAAATTACTACGTTTCCCAACACCTCGACCCTGCGGCCGGCCTGTCCGGTCGACGAGCGCCTCGCCATGGAGCCTGCACCCCTCATCGACCACAACCGCCGCCCCCGCAACAGCCACAAGGTCATCGCGTCCTCGCCAGCCATCAAGCACCAGACGTTCCTGCTCCTCCAGCATGTCGTGGTCGTCACGACAGTGGGCACCACGGCGCATGCCGCCAGTCCACTGTCCATCGGCCGCGCGCTCGAGACGGAGTTCAAGATCCCACCGCACCTTCTGCACGTCACCAACCACGACCCCGAGGACTTCTTCGTCTTCTTCACCATGCCGGCGCACAAGGATCTCGCTGTGCGGCAGGGCTTGCTGTCGGTGGATGGCGTGCCCTTCCTGCTTGAGCCCTGGCGAGAGGACGCGCATGTTGTCCGCCTCAAGTGGATGCTGCATGTGCGTGTGGTCATCGAGAAGCTCCCCATGAACCTCTGGACGCTCGAGGGGGCGGGGGAAGCCATTGGTGACAAGGTGATCGTCGATCGCTTGGACAGCCGGACGCACGAGCGCGTCGACACCAAGCTCTTCGCATGTTGGGTCTGGTGCTGGGACACTGCCCATATCCCCACCAGACGCACCATTTGGAAGCATGCCAGGGGGCGGGCCGCGTCGACGAGATGCTGGGCCACTCCCCTCCGAGCCGCGCAGTGGCTCCTCCGCCTGAGCTGCTGCAGTTCGACTTGCTCCTTCATCTGGACCGTGTCGAGGACTGGACACCGCTCTCGCCGCGATCCTCGCGCTCCCCGCAGAGTGGCATCCCCTCGGAAGACGACAAGCCCGACGAGCGCCCCTACCCCCGCACCGAGCCGGGCGTGTGGACTGTGCAGGTGGAGGACGGCAGGACGGCGATGGCGCCTGCGCCTACCATGCGCCCGCAGCCCCGCGTGGCCTCCACGGGCTGCCGGGGCATGCCCTCGGGCGGTGGGGGGCGCGACCGCGACCGCGACGGCGACGACCAAAGATACCAGCGACGCACCTGGAAGGACACCCTCCTCGGCCTGGGACGGGCAAATGCTCCCCCCCCCCGGGCCAAGGAACGGCAGCGCAGCTGGACCCCGATCTCCCGCCATCGGCAAGGTGCGCCACGCGGAAGACACATGTGCAGCGACAAGACTCTGCCCCACGCCCCCGGCAAGAGCAAGTAACCGGCAACGCGTGCGGCTTCAAAGGAGACCGCGCCGAGCAGGCGACTCCACGACGGTGAAGGCACGAGCAGCGGCGTCTCCCTCCTCGCCCTGCCTCGCCAGCTCGCCAAGCGCACTGCACCGGCCCCTGGCGCAGACTCGGTGGCCGAGTTCTTCGAGGGCGCCCAAGACACCCTGCCTCCCCCTCCTCCCCGCGCCGACGCCCAGGCTCCGGTGATCGACCAGATGATAGCCGCCAAGCTGGCCAAGCCGCTCGCCTTTGACGCTGATGAAGGGAGGGGACAACAATGGCTCCCTGGACCTGGGGCCTGCTCTCTCCCTAGCACGCCACACCCCCCAGGCGACGGCCACGCATGCGGTGCAGTTAGGAGAAGTCACCCAGAAGGTCACATAGATGCAGCTCCAGGGCGATGCCGCAGACGCAGAGCCGCCCCTCTTCGCGCCCTTGCCCCAAGCAGTGATCGGCCGGCAGCCGGTCAGAGACAAGACGCCCCTCAAGACCAGGGTAGTGCCCAAGCCGACTCAACAGAGCCTCAGGCAAGCCAGCAATCCATCACCAGTGCCAGTCTGCCAGAGGGCGACGCTGTGTCTGGTGCACGGGCTTGGGATCCTTGGCCCAAAGGAGAAGATGACGGCCCAGGAAGCGGAGGCCCTCATTCGCTGCTTCGACGAACCGTTGACGGACTCCGACATTGCTGCCATAGCGAAGCTCACCCACCTCGACCCCAGAGCGCTCAAGGCAATCGCCGGCGTCAACGACCACGTAGATGAGGCCCCGGGGCCCTCTGTTACCCCATGTTAGTTGCCTCCCGCAGCTCTCCTCGTTGACGACGACCAGCATGGTGCTGGAGTAGCGTAGGTTCCTTCATGTGTCAAGATTGCTGTAACCGTAGAGTGGGTAGGAGGATAGTTGTCTGCCGGCGGGGTTTTGGGCCTATTGGTGGCCGCCCGCAACCCCAGGACAGTCCAGATGTGTACCTGTATTTCCTTTCAACGAGTGACAGTCGTCGGCAAAATGGCCGGTTCCGCCTCTCTGTAGTTAGCATGATGAGTGTCTATTGGTTTACCCATGATTGACACTAACTGCCCCGTCATGAGCTGGAATGTCCGAGGCCTAAACACACCGACGCGCCGTGCAGTCATTTGCGACACTGCCAACACACACAAGCTTGCAACCCTGTGCCTTCAGGAGACTAAGATAGATTGTTGGTCGGCGGCCCTAGCTAGAGAGGTAGGAGGTGCAAGGCTTGACGATTGTGTCGTCCTCCCAGCGATAGGGACGCGTGGAGGGATTGCAATCTTCTGGAACTCCACTCTTGTCTCCGTCCAATCTCAAGCTATAGGGCAATTCTCAATCATCGCCAGAGTAACGCTTGCAAATTCCGTGACTTCCTACTGGCTGACCACGGTCTATGGGCCTACTGACGAAGTACGGAAGGATGACTTCCTCGCCGAGCTTGCAAGCGTTGCGCCCCCACCTGGCGAAGCGTGGTTGATCAATGGCGATTTCAATATCATCTACGAGGCTAGGGATAAAAGCAACAGTAACATAAATCGCCGGATCATGGGAAAGTTCAGAGCAGCCATAGATGCAGCTGGTTTGCATGAAATCAAATGCAAAAATCGTCGTTTCACTTGGAGTAACGAGCGACGAGTCCCGACACTAGTTAGCATAGATAAATTCTTCTGCACCATCGCCTGGGAGAGCCTGTTCCCGACCTACCTCCTCCACGCAGCCTCCACATCTTGCTCCGATCACCGCCCCCTACTCCTGGCACCAACTGCAGCCCCTCGACAGCCAGCCCGGTTCAGATTTGAAGCGTTCTGGCCCAAGCATCCACATTTCCATGAAACCGTAGAGCGGGCATGGAATCGCCCCACGCCGGCGCGCTGCGCTTTCGCCAGGCTGAACATCAAGATGGCCCGGGTGGCCAGAGACTTAAAGACCTGGAGTAAATCGCTTTTCAACGATGCCAAGATGCAACTACACCTCGCCACCGAAATCGTACTGCGCCTTGATGTAGCACAAGAAAAAGGGCGCTCTCAAATATGGAATTCCACCTTCGCAAATCCCTCAAGTTGCGCATTCTAGGGCTAGCCGCAATCGAGAGGGCTAGAAAACGACAAGCCTCCCGAGTTACATGGCTGCGCGCCGGAGATGCCTCGGCCGCCTTCTTTCAGGCAAAGATCAACTCTAGAAATAGGAAGAAGTTCATCCACACCCTACATGGACCTACAGGTGTGACCACATCTCAGGAGGATAAGGAAGCACTGATCTATGATCATTTTAACTCCTTGCTGGGGACGCCGGCCCGTCGAGACACCACCATCCACTGGAACTCCCTCGACCTACCTCACCTTCAAGGGGGTGGCCTAGATAACCCTTTCACCGAAGAAGAAGTATGGCTCGCGATCAAATGCTCTCCAGTTGAGCGTGCACCAGGATCGGATGGCTTCTCGGGCATTTTCTTCAGAAGCTGTTGGACTGTCATCAAGGACGACATCATGGCAGCTTTTAGCCAATTCTACAACTTAGTTGGTACAAATTTTGCATCTATCAACACGGCCCTGGTGGCCCTGATCCCAAAGAAGGATGGAGCCTCCTAAATTGCAGATTTTCGACCCATCAGCTTAATCCACTCCATCGCCAAGCTTATTGCAAAGGTGCTCTCAATGCGGCTGGCCACGGTGATCCATACGCTAGTCTCCCCAGCGCAATCGGCCTTTCTCCGGACCAAGTGTATCCATGATAGCTTCCTCTACGTCCAGAATTGTGTCAAGGCACTCCATAGAAAGAAAACCCCGGCCTTGCTACTAAAACTGGACATTGCCAAGGCATTCGACAATGTATCATGGGAATACATATTAGAGCTGCTGCAAAAGCTAGGTTTTAGCGCTAGATGGAGAGATTGGATTGCCCTCCTACTCTCTACCTCATCATCGTCCTTCCTGCTAAATGGCATCCCGGGCCAGCGAATCCTCCACCGTCGAGGACTGCGACAAGGCGACCCCCTTTCGCCGTTTCTATTCATCCTAGCGATCGACCCCCTGCATCACATTCTACGGGAGGCCACCCAACGGCAACTAATTGTGCCTATACCAGGAAGGGAACTAAAACTTCGTATTAGCCTCTACGCTGACGATGTGGTCATCTTCGCCAACCCAGTGCAACACGAGGTAGATGCACTCCTAGACATCCTCCAAGACTTCGGCAAATCAACGGGCCTGCATATAAACCCTTCAAAATCGTCGGCCCTCCCCATTAGATGCGAGAATATTGACCTACCGACTGTGCTACACAATTTTGGAGGCAATCTAGGACAGTTTCCCACTACATACCTTGGGCTCCCAATCACCATCACCCGGCTGAGGCTGGCAAACCTACAGTTCATCCTAGATAGAATCAAAGCCAGGTTGGTTGGCTGGAAGGGCAAGCTACTTCCCATTGCAAGTAGGAGAGTGCTGATTCGAAGTGTTCTCAGCGCCATGCCAACTTTTGCGCTCACTGTACTAAAAGTTCCAAAGAAGCTATTGAAAGAAATTGACAAGTGCAGACGCCGGTTCCTATGGAAACATGATGACGAGCTGACGGGGGTCAGCTGCAAAGTAAGCTGGCCCGTGGTGTGTGCGCCAACCTCCAGGGGGGGCCTGGGCATCCCGGACCTGGACCGCTTCAGCCGTGCCTTGCGACTGCGATGGCTCTGGATCCCCTGGGTTGATCCGGACCGCCCATGGGTGGGCACGACACCACCATGCAACGGGGAAGACAAAGCTCTGTTTGCGGCTGCGACGATGGTAACAATTGGGGATGGTTCAACAGCCCTGTTCTGGCACTCCTCTTGGATCGGCCCAATCACGCTGGCCACTGCCTACCCAGCCCTCCTCAACCACTCCAAGCGCAAAAACAAGACAGTTCAAGAAGCTCTTAGAAACGACACTTGGATTGAAGACCTGAGACATGGAGACACGCAGCCGCTGCTACAGCAGTTCATCCAGATCAACCGCTTGATCATCGCCGCTGCCCCGGAGCTCCGGGAGGGGGAGAGGGATACAATCTGATGGAACCACGAGGAAACAGGCAAATACACATCAAAGTCAGCATATGCCATGTAGTTCCAGGGACGGATCCTATCAGCTTTGGATGAGCTCGTTTGGAAAACATGGGCACCAGGAAACATCAAATTCTTCGCTTGGCTGCTACTGAAAGATCGCCTCTGGACAAATGATCGTCTCCAACGGCGCGGTTGGCCAAACAACTATTTCTGCCAGTTTTGTGTCCGCAACCTGGAGTCGACCCACCACTTGTTCTGGTCATGCCAAACAGCGCTTGAGGTCTGGGACTTGATGGGATCAAGAGAAGGATGCCAACAGCTAGCTCCACACCACTCATGGCAAAATTCCAACTCTAAAGCGATCATGCAACGGATGATCAGCAAGACCCCGCCGGCCAAACGGAAGGGCGCCAGCAGGATCATGCTTTTGACTTGCTGGGAGATATGAAAAGAGCGGAACAGTTGCATTTTCAGAGGCAAGCAGTCGGCTGCAAGGGACATCGCCAAGCCCATCAAAAATTCAGTGCATCTTTGGCGGCAGGCGGGCGCAGCATGCTTGGAGAGACCCTTCTGTGATCCGCCATGAGATATAGGCCATTGTTTTTTTTCCACTTTTTCGGTCAGCAAAGCCTAGACCGAAGCTGAGCTTGTTGTAATCTTTTCTGTACTGGTCTTAGGACCTTCCAACACACCTTTGTTTTCCCACTGCTTTCTGCTAATGATATGAAAAGCCAGCGATTGCTGGATCTTTAAAAAAAAGACTTTTTTAGGGGAACCTATGAATGATTTTTTTAGAAAAGAACCCAGGTATCCTTCCCAAGGTGGCACCTTTTTTTTTTGAGATGAATGTGGCACTGAAGGTATGAGAAACCATGGTTGTGGCAAGGTGTTGCCCAAAGTGGGAATGTGGCTGTTGTTTTCCAAACGATAGGAGGGAGCACGGCGGCACTCTAAATGGGACAGTGGTATGCTTGCTGAACTGGGTGATGATTGAACCAACAGAGGTGGAGGCGATGGTGGAGGACTGGAGGTGGACACGGTCTTGACGGTGATGGGTTGATGAAGGCGGTGGTCGTTCTCTTGCTGGAGCATGTAGGGTGGTGACGAGCTACACTTTTTGCTCGAACAGGGTGATGACGAGCTGCAGCGTGGAGAAGGCGTTGACATTGTGGTGCGAAATAATTAAGCAGATTGAATTCGTCATGACTCTTGAGAACTGACCTTTGATGAAATGTAGTTTGGGCCTCTTTGATACACATGATCCTAAAAACGCGGGAACAGAAAAAACATACGATTGGATTGTTTGATTGCATCGTAGAGAAAACAAAGAATTATTTCAAAGAGATTTGAGTGGATGCAGAAATCTTATGGAAAGTAGTACAAATAAATCCTTAGGAAAAATTCTTGTAGAATTCAATCCTATGAATCAAACAACTAACATAGAAAAAAAATATTATAATCCTTTAAAATTTCTATGGAAATAAAGCTGAGCACTCGTAGCCTATTCTCTAAAAGAAAAAGTGATGTTCAATGAGGATCATCCATTCCACTTCGATTCTTTGAGGTGGAATTATCCTTTTCTAGTAACAGGGGGAATAGTTTATAATCTAACACATGTCATGTACTGCATATCTTTTGGAGGGGTTGTGTAAAGGCAAAGGCAACGGTATATATTGTTATCTAGGGAATGGTTTGGCTCGGTCAATCCGTCCATGAATCTGTATGGTTGGATAAGCTGCAAATTGGATACAGCCGCCCTAGTGGGCAAACCAGAATTACAAGTTGGCTAAGGCTAAACTATTCACACCGTTTGAGTTCCTTTTTCACCCTTCGTGCTCGACATTTCCCACTACCCACTATGGCTGCCGATTCTTCATCACTCTTAATATGATGATTGCAGACGTCAATACATCTGTGTTTTTTTTTATGTACGTCAATACATCTGTTAGTACCGCGTAGATTGGATTTAGTCCGAGGTCGCGGAGCCTCACAATGACCCCAATGCTAGGTGACCTTACATGATGCAATCAAATTTATTCTAGAACTAGAATATCGCTGTTCTTCTATAACGAGTTGCCAAAGTCTTGACTGTTGCAAAATAAACAAGAGCCGCCCAAACTATTACTGTAGTAATTTATCACAGGTAAATATTTTCATCATTGACATGCTCAGAAGGGTGGGCAAAGCTCATCCCAAGCAAATCAAACTACCGCAGTTTCAAATTATTATTTTTGAAAAATCCACAGGAAAAAAAAATACATCACATCTACAGATGTATGTAGACGTAGTTTAAAGTGTATATTTAGGAACGGAGGGAGTAGAAGCATTATCCAGGCTATGAAGGACTTAGATTGCAGATTAGCAGTTGTAACCTGGAGACTTCACATTCAACCTAAATGATAAGCACCAGCAGGTTTAGGTTTTGGAAGCAACAAAGTAAACAAGAACATATATGACATGAAGACATCACATGAAGCTAGCTATCTTAAGCAAGAAAAAAGGCTCATGCCTAATAATCCAGGCTATGGACTTAGATTGCGGGTTAGCAGTTAACATAGAGACTTTACATTTAACCTAAATGACAAGCTCGAGTACCCAGCAGGTTTAGGTTTTGGAAGCAACAAACTAAACAGGACTCCGTTTTAAGTAAATACGTAACCAGAGTGGACAAGTGATGTTCCACACTAACTTGAATGCCACCTTGACACTTGACAAAATTGCATAACACTAGCATCTATGGGAATGTAAGGATTATCAGTCGACAGTGAGATTATGTCAAAGGATTAACACACCTCTAGCATACTTTAGAGGCTTTTAAAAATGACAAGCTGATTCAACACACCTCTAGCCTACTTTCAAGTGATATTCTAATCACTGATAAAGGAGGAGGTATCCAACACAAAACATGTGCTTTGAGAACCATCTAACTAAATCTGTTTTAGATATATGTTATTTAGTATTCTGAAAGTAGAAAGTACAATAACATACATATGATGGTGCATGACCAAACAATCATGTCCAGTCAAATAAAACAAATATGTTACACACAGCTTCTTCTAAGATCTTGAGTTAATAAAGGTAATACGATGCCATTTTTCCACATGAAGCAAAAGCTAAATTACTATCCTACACTGACTCGGCTTAAACATACCCTTTAACCAAACAACACTACACTAATGCTTCCAAGATGAGAATATCACAAAATCTATCATGTGTAGAACAACAGCTAATGAAAGACCTCAAGAAAGCAGAGAACTCAGTTATAGAAAGGTGTTAGTACATATATACTGACAGATCCTGTACTCATGCCTCACTTCATTTCTAGTTTGTTGAAATGTTCCATGCATAAGTGAAGACAACTGATTAATGTCCATCCTTAGTGTTGATACTATGCCTTTTTTAGTTGCACAAAGAGAGATGTTTATACCATATCAAAATGACAGTCAAATATGGCTCAAGCAACGAGTTTGACATGCCCTGCTAGAACACATATGCCATTAACTCTAGAAAGCATACCAGGAAAAATTGTATATTAATTCAAACCTTGCTTTTTGACCACAGTTCTCACTGAAATACATCTACCTACTGTTCAAGAAGTTTATGCAATACTATCAAAATTGTAACAGATAGGTTCATCTGTATTGAATGTCGTGAAATTGGCACATAGAAATGAATGCTCCGGTGGACAGGATAGGATGTACACGTACAAGCAAAACTGTAAATACACCATGTATGTAATTTATTGTCATAAACTGTGGCCCAAACATAAAGCACATACACAGAAAATACCAGTCGAATAAACTGGGAACTACTTTGGGCAGAGCACAATTCAAGCCATAAAGGCATCATATCTAGCAAGCATCCACTCAATATATCAGTATAGATAACGGTCGGAAGTAAATTAATGCCTTCATGGGGATCCAAAACCAGAAGAGGCTCTAGATAAAAACTGATAGGACACTGCGACTAATGAACACAGATAAAAAGAACTTCGAGCGTATATGAAGGTAACAATCAAATGTCGTCTAATTCTTGATAGAACTCCCAATACACTCGCTCTATGCAGGTATGCCCAGTAAAACGTCAATGCTTGCAGACCCAGAATCAATCTTAAATACCAGGGTGGTCAACTAATAACTAAGCACACAAACATGATTGATATTGTTAGAAGGCCACACACTCGCCTGATATTACTCCCCATTTGATCCAAGCATAAATAACATCGCATAACACAAATATTCACCTCAAATTAACCAAATCAGACTTCTCAGGTTTCAGCAATTGCAGGAACAGCATTTCATTACATCTTATTTAACACATATCGCACAACATGTGAGAACAAAATACTCCGGTCTGACTACAACAGTACGGGAAACAAACCGAATGGAGATTCCTTCTCCCTGACCGAAACCCTGCAGACGGCTCGGAGTCTCGACATCCACCGGAGGCGACGCTCACAGGAACTTCCTGTACGGCCGGCCGGCGTCCTCGTCCTGCATATGCTGCATCCATTCCAACCACACACGCCCAGATTTGTTTTAGGGTTCGGGGAACAGAGAACGAGATGCGGGCAGAGATGGGTCTGGATCTTACGAATTCGCGAACGATGCCCTTGTAGACGAGGATGGGGACGGCGAGGCCGAAGAGGCCGATGACGGCGAGGCTGCGGCGGGTAAAGCGGAAGTTGAGCTCGAGGTTCTCCCGGCCGGCGTTCCACTCCTCGATCCAGCGGTTCTTGTTCACCTCCATGCCGCCACCCATCTTCTAGTCTCCTCTCCTTGATCCGCCGCCTCCTGCTTCCTCTCCGCTCTCAGAATGTGCCGATGGGCTCGCCGAAGATTTGGTCTGGTTTTGGTTCGTGGTGAGACGGGCAGACGGCCGCTCACTTCTGTGCCGATTTAGGCAGACTCGAAAACCGTGACCGCAGCACGAAAGCGTACTTACTTAGTGCCAACATAAATGTTTTTTTTTTCACGATTACACAAAGTTTGCGTATCTTTCATCACTGATATAGGAGAAGAAGTTGAAGTGAGAACATAAATGTGATACAAGCTGATTTTTTTTCGCGAATACACAAAGTTTGTGTTCCTGACTGATGTTCGAGTGACGACGGGCAGACGGGGGCTAGCGGCTGACGGAGGTAAATCCGGCTGATCTCGAGGTAGGGGATTCCAAGCTAAGCGTCTAAGCATAATGATACCAAGGACACGGTTTTTATCTAGGTTCGGGCTCTCTGAGAAGATAATACCATACGTCCTGCTTGTGTTTATGGTGTCGAAGTAAGTATAAAGTGCAAGTGTCAACCCAAAGAATGTAATTTGTCATCTACAAGCCTAGCCCCTTGGTTATAACCAGAGGTGCTAGGGTTACAACACCTAGTCGGCTACATATGAGGAAACTGAATCTTCCACAAAATTAGGCTTCTTGGCGTGCACGTAAGTCTTCTAGATCCTACTGTTTATGCGTCATGTGCCGCTTGATGTGGCCCATTTCGAAACCTACAAGGGGATCCTTGGTCCGTCCCATTAAGAAGGGAGGACTAATTCTAGTTCTCAACCAAGTCTTAATAGATAGCTAGGCGACGAAGCAAGTTTACAACATGTTTCTTAATGAGAGCAAAAACATCTCTTGTGAAGATTCGCCCCCATGAATGGGCCTAAGGAAGGAGTTGAACCACCGCTCATGGAGATATACCGCCATCCATGATGGAGATGTAGCTTCGCCGCCGCCCATTAAGAAGACGAGCAGGGAGCTCTGTCGCCACCCGAGGAGATCTGGTGACGCCCATGGAGGAGACGAGCAGGAAGCTCCGCCGCTGTCCTCGTCCTCATCCATCGCCCCCATCCCACCTCCCAAGAGCTCTGTCGCTGCTCTAGCGCATGAACGTCTATCGTGCTCATAAGAAGTTTAGCCTGCACTTGCCTCCCTCCGGATACTGCTCGATCATAGGCCATACACGTGATAGTGAGAATGAGAGAGATAAAACTTGCAACTGCAATTCAATAGCGTGGCCATCAAACGCAAACATGAGAAATAGTTGTTCTTCTCGGTTCCCAACTATGCAATACATGGACATTCAAATAAAATATTTATATATACCTGATATTAAAAAAAATTGTTTCTCTACTTTTTTTTGTTTCTGGAGGGACCAAGATATTTTTTCGTCAGTCGTAGGACTAACATTTTCCGTTCTCCCCGAATCCTCTCGCTCGGGTTTGATTTTTCGTCTTTTCGTCCGGTGAAAAATAATAAAAAAAGTGGCTCACAAGGGAATCAAACCCGCAACCAACAGCAGCAAGCCCCGTGCTGCTAGCCAGTGGGAACGGCTGACTTTAGGCTACTCATAGTGGGGAGTATCATATACTAGTATCATGCATATGATACTAGTGTATGATATTATCTTCATAGTGTATAGTATCATAGAGTAATATCATAGATTATCTTATTTATAGCCATGCATGACACAAAGTAGCGTAGTATTTAATATTCTATGTTATTTACCTATGTTACTCTAACCCTTTCTCTATTTTTTAATTTTTTGCCACATCAACGTGTTTGCTATTCCCAAGTGCACGATACTAGCTAAGATAAACCCACTATGGCTAGGCTTAATGCAAGTCTTGCAGCATAACAAAACATAAAAACAGCTACTCCCATGAGTTAACCACCCATCTAGCCACTGTAATTCTTCAATTTGTTGTCTAAAAATTGCAGCTCAGTTTATATAAACTATAGGCAGCGAAAGTTGTAAACTTTTTGAATTTTGAATGTGTTTTTCTTTTTCAGAAAAGTAAATACTTTTGTAAAAACGAACATTTTCAAAGTACGTTAACAAAAACTTAATGACTCAAACATTTTTTGGGAATCTCAAACATGTTTTGCAAAAAGAGAAATTTTTGAAAATGAAAACATTTTTTCAACCTATGAACAACTATTTGAAAATGTGATCATTTTTTTAACAAGAAAAAAATTGAAAAATGCGAATATGCTCTAAAATTATGAAAAAAAATTCAAAACACTAACATTTTATGAAATCCCCCTAATTTTTTTTGAATTTGCAAAAAAATAAGGAAAGATGAGTATTTTCGAATTTGTGATTTTTTTTAACAGAAACATTTTTTTTGAAAATGACTAACATTTTTCGAAATTATGAATAATTTTTCAAACCACAAGAAATTGTGAAATGCCCCGAACATTTTCTGAAGTTGTGAACAAATTTTGAAAACATGATTTTTTTTAATTTATGAATTTTTTTGAAACAAAACAGATAGTTCATGGAAGGCAATGCATTGGGTATTATTGCCCTTCAGTAGTTATAGTACATACATGCTGAATGTCAAAACATTCAGTACAAAATATAATTTGCTTGCTCCTCAGAAGGTAAAAGCAACATACAACAGATTACCATCCTGCAATAATTAAAAATCAAAATCCCAGGTCCCAGCAAATTACCATGCCAGTGATAAATGGCGTCTAGCTGGCTGCAGCAACGCCGGCTATTGCCACAAGGGGTTGCAGCAGTGGTCGTTGGTATTAGCGAAGAGGCACATGGGGATAGATGAGGAACGACAAGTGTGTTGACCTGTGCCAAACCTAGAACCAAAGTGTTGATGCATGCAACTCTCGCTAAATTTAAATATACGTCAATCTGTTTTACCTTTGCAACCATGGTCCTATTTGTTACCATTGCATTTTGATCAATTCTCTCAAATACTATAGCCGTCCCGGATTAAAAGGCCTGTGAGCCAATTCCCTGGAACCAAAGAACGATGTAGCTTTTGAGAAAAAATCTCGTTGAAACATATGGGCCATTTTCTAGGATCTCAAATACTACAACCGTCCGGGGTTAAAAAGCCCCTGATCGAATTCTCTGCAACCAAGAAACAATGCTGCTATTTCTAAAAAAACAAATGCAGCTTTTGAGGGCATCCTTAACGGCAACCCGCAAAAACCTGCATCTGTCCGCGGACATGGGTGAACCAGTCCATGGACACAGATGCGGGAAGTCGACATCGAACGCTACTCGCATACATTTCAAATTACTTTTTAACAAATCTGGTGAAATTCATGCAAACACGGCCGGATTTTGAAAAAACATGACAGATTTCATACCAACACGGCACATTTAACTACAATTTGAACATTTAGAACCAAAAAAAAGACCCACACCGCTCGACGTCCAAGCCCGTGTAGTCCTCCTTCCACCATCTTCATGAGCACCGGCGATAAGACCGATGAAGTGAGGGTGTCGTCTCCAGCGAGGAAGAGGATAACACGGGAGACGAACGGACCCACATGGGACACAAGGCACTGCCGCCTCCCGTGGCCTACTCATCCTCGGAGGAGTCCACGCCTTGCCCGTCGCCAGTGAACGTAAGGTCCACGAGGGAAATGGTGACGCCTTGGTTGTCATCGTCCCACCGGGCCAGCTGATGGTTCGTCGGCGGCGCGTAGGAGGAGTAGCTGCCGTTGTTCTCCTCCGTGATCGCCTACAGCTACGCCTTCGCAGCTCCCACTTCCTGGTGAGTGGCGGCTTGAGCGCGGACGGCATCGTATATGGCATGCTACTCCACGAAGAAATTTGGGTTCGCCACGGCCATGGCCACCACGGCCTCCTTGCTCGCGCACTCGCTTTAGATCTGGCCTTCCACCAGCCGGTGCTGCTCCAGGAGGAACAAGTTGTACTGTTGTTCCTCCTGCGCCTGCTGGAACGCCAACAAAGGCGGCGACGCAGGCTGCACCTTCGCCATGGCGGCGTTGAACTGCGTCTGCGCCTGCTTCATGGTGAAGTCGGCGTGCACAGAAGGCGCGAGCGACTCCACCATGGTGTCGTCCTCGTCATCGGAGACCTCGGGCGAGCTGGCCGGCAAGCCAGCCTCGATCCGCCTGGCACGACGGCTATGCTAGGCGGTGGCAAGGGCGGCCACCGCGTGCTTCATCTCCAGCGATAGACTGTCCCATAGTGCTTTCCCGCTAGCGGTCATGGCAGATACAGTGCAAGGGAGGAGGATGTGGAGGGGCTTGTGTTGTAGTGTGGAGTTAGACGAGTGTGACCGCCTTTATATGGAGGATTCTGGTGAGACGAGGCGTCTAGGTGCATCAATGCGCGTCGCCGGAGTGGGTTTCTCGGGCGACAAGTCTGCTTAATGGCGACAGACGGACGGACAACGACATTGAACGGGCGCGGTAGATATATGTCCCGTCCCATCTAGTCACGCCTCTTCGGCATTGAACAGGCGCGGACACCGGTGACGCGTCGCGGCAGTGCCCTCGGTTGGTGAGGGAGTCCTGGACTAAGGGGTCCTCGGGCGTCCGGCCTGTTGGCCATAGGCCGGACTGATGGGCTATGAAGATACGAAGACCGAAGATTGCACCCGTGTCCGGATGGGACTCTCCTTGGCGTGGGAAGGCAAGATTGGCGTCGAATATGTAGATTCATTTCTTTGTAACCGACCTTATGTAATCCTAGATCCTCCCGGTATCTATATAAACCGGAGGACTTAGTCCGGATAGGGGAGACTCATTATCATAGCCATACAAGCTAGACCTCTGGGGTTTAGCCACTACGATCTTGAGGTAGATCAACTCTTGTAATACTCATATTCACCAATATCAATCAAGCAGGACGTATGGTATTACCTCCATAGAGAGGGCCCGAACCTGGGTAAACATCGTGTCCCTTGTCTCCTATTACCATCAACCTTAGACGCACAGTTCGGGACCCCCTACCCGAGATCCGCCGGTTTTGACAATGACATTGGTGCTTTCATTGAGAGTTCCACTGTGCTGCCGCCAAAAGGTTTGATGGTTCCTTCAATCGCCCATAATAACGCTGTCCAAGGAGAAACTTTCCTCCCCAGACAGATCTTCGTGTTCGGTGGCTTCGCACTGCGGGCCCTGTTTGGCCATCTGGAGCAGATCGAAAGTTATGCCCCTGGCCATCGGGTCAGATTCGGAAGCTTGAACTATGTGACGGACATCCGTGGAGACTTGATCTTCGCCGGATTCAAGACCACGATAGCCGCTCCCGGTCACCCCGATGATCATGACCTAAATCTGTCATCAGGCCGCATCCAGGAGATTGTTACTGTAACTGCTCTGGCCCTAGATCCGGAGCAAGCTGTGCCACCCAAGGATGGGAGGATCAACCCCACCACGGAGGCCACAGATTCCACGGTGTTGGAGCCGCACATAGACTTAACCTCTCACAACGTCTCTGTCAGCGGAACTCCGGACTCATCTCCGGACGCAAGTTCCGAACCACGTGAGCCCGCGGACGCCGAGCTTGACCGTTTATCGATCTTCGAATTCAGTGCCGTAGACATCTTCCAGCACTCGCCTTTGGGCGATGTGCTAAACTCGTTAAAGAACCTGTCCTTGATAGAGGACTCACAGCCGAACTATATCCGGCTCGAACTAGGGGCCGACGGTGGAGAATTTTGCTTTCCACCCGCCACCCACTTCATAGCCACGGTCGAGGATTTGACCGACGAACTTGATTATGACTCTGAGGACATTGACGGTATGGACAACGATGCCGGAGAAGAAGAGGTCTAGAACCCGTCGTTCATCGGACACTGGACGGCCACTTCCTCGTATTATGTATACATGGTGGATGCACCAAAAGAAAACAGCGGCGATGACAAGGAAGATCCAGCTGAGGATAAACCTTCCGAAATACAATCCAAATGCCGGCGTCAGCGGCGCCGCTCTAAGTCACGCCACAGTAAAGACAGCAATACCGGCACAGGAGAAGATAACACTCCAGAAGGCGCCGAAGACAACGAAGACCCCATCGATACTGCTAATGAACAAGATGAACAGGAAGGCGGGCAGGTTAGCCCCGGTAAACAGGCCACGCACGAAGATTCAGAGTATGATAATTACCTTTCGCTCTCCGAGGATGAGGTGAGCCTCGTCATCGAGGATTTCATCGTTCCAGAGGAACCTCTTGAGCAGGAGCGCTTCAAGCGCCAGCTAATCGCCACTACAAGGAGCCTGAAAAAGAAGCAGCAGCAGCTTCAAGCTGACCAAGATCTGCTCAATGATAAATGGACCGATGTCCTAGAAGCCGAAGAATACGGCCTCAAGCTCCCAACCAAAAGCTACCCAAAACGCAAATTGCTACCTCAGTTTGACGAGGAGGCGCCAGAATACATACCTCCATCGTACAATGCGGCTGACCGACCACCATGTGGTCGAGACAAAATGGCAACTCACGCCGAACACCAGCCAGCCCCTCCTCAGCGCACCGGTAAAGGTAAATTAGCCCACGATCATACATATGACCTCCGGCAAAACCTGAACAATAAAGCAGGACATACTAGATCAATCTACGGATCGCGAGGACGTGCCTCGACACGCGACGACGGCCACCTATTCGGATGCGGCAAACTTAGCCATGCGCGGGCTGAAAACCGTAGACGGACTCCATCAGAGCTACGTCGCGATACGACCCGATATAGAGGCGCCACACACCCTCATTGTTTCACCGATGAGGTCCTGGATCATGAATTCCCAGAAGAGTTCAAACCCGTGAATATAGAATCATACGATGGAACCACGGACCCCGCGGTGTGGATCGAGGACTTCCTTCTCCACATTCATATGGCCCGCGGCGATGACATCCATGCCATCAAATACTTCCCTTGAAAACTCAAGGGGCCAGCTCGGCACTGGCTCAACAGTCTGCCTACAAATTCTATTGGCAACTGGGAGGACTTGGAACATGCCTTCCTTGATAACTTCCAAGGCACATACGTTCGACCTCCGGACGCTGATGACTTAAGCCATATAGTTCAACAGCCCGGAGAGTCCGCCAGGAAATTATGGACTAGGTTCTTAACTAAAAAGAACCAAATTGTCGATTGTCCGGATGCCGAAGCCCTAGCAGCCTTCAAACACAGCATCTGCGATGAATGGCTCGCTCGCCACCTCGGCCAAGAAAAGCCAAAATCCATGGCATCCCTCGCGACACTCATGACCCACTTTTGTGCGGGCGAGGATAGTTGGTTGGCCCGTAGCAAAAACAATGCAAGCGACGTAGGCACCCCTGAAGCTAAAACTAGCAAAGACAAGTCTCGACGCAATAGATACAAGCGTCGAAACAACAGTGATAACACCGAGGACACGACAGTCAATGCTGGATTCAGGGGCTCTAAGTCCGGTCAGCGGAAGAAGTTGTTCCAAAAGAACAATTCAGGCCCATCCAGCTTGGACTGCATACTTGATTGTCCGTGCCAGATCCATGGCACCCCAGACAAACCACCCAATCATACAAATAGAGATTGCTGGGTTTCTAAACAGGCCGACAAATTAAACGCCAAGAACAGGGAAAAGGGATCACAAAGTGAGGACGATGACGAAGAGCCCCAGCAACCGAACACGGGGGGACAGAAGAAGTTTCCCCCTCAGGTCAAAATGGTGAACATGATATACGCTACACACATCCCCAAGAGGGAGCGCAAGCGAGCGCTCAGGGACGTCTACGCAGTAGAGCCAGTCGCTCCAAAATTTAATCCATGGTCATCATGCCCGATCACCTTTGATCGCCAGGATCATTCGACCAGTATCCGTCATGGTGGCTTAGCCGCACTGGTCCTAGACCCAATAATTGATGGGTTCCACCTAACTCGCATCCTTATGGACAGAGGTAGCAGCCTTAATCTGCTCTATCAGGACACAACGTGAAAAATGGGCATTAACCCATCAAGGATCAAGCCTACAAGGACTACCTTTAAAGGAGTCATACCAGGTGATAACCCACAAGTATAGGGGATCGCAACAGTTTTCGAGGGTAGAGTATTCAACCCAAATTTATTGATTCGACACAAGGCGAGCCAAAGAATATTCTCAAGTATTAACAGCTGAGTTGTCAATTCAACCACACTTGGAAACTTAATATCTGCAGCAAAGTGTTTAGTAGCAAAGTAATATGATAGTAATGATAACGGTAGCAAAAGGTAACGATAGCATAAGTAATATTTTTGGTGTTTTGTAGTGATGATAACAATAGCAACGGAAAAGTAAATAAGTGAAGAACAATATATGGAAAGCTCGTAGGCAATGGATCAGTGATAGAGAATTATGCCAGATGTGGTTTATCATGTAATAGTCATAACCTAGGGTGACACAGAACTAGCTCCAATTCATCAATGTAATGTAGGCATGTATTCCGAATATAGTCATACGTGCTTATGGAAAAGAACTTGCATGACATATTTTGTCCTACCCTCCTGTGGCAGCGGGTTCCTAGGGGAAACTAAGGTATATTAAGGCCTCCTTTTAATAGAGTACCGGATCAAAGCATTAACACATAGTGAATACATGAACTCCTCAAACTACGGTCATCACTGGGAGTGGTCCCGATTATTGTCACTACGGGGTTGCCGGATCATAACACATAGTAGGTGACTATAGACTTGCAAGATAGGATCAAGAACACTCATATATTGATGAAAACATAATAGGTTCAGATATGAAATCATGGCACTCGGGCCCTAGGGACAAGCATTAAGCATAGCAAAGTCATAGCAACATCAATCTTAGAACATAGTAGATACTAGGGATCAAACCCTAACAAAACTAACTCGATTACATGATAAATCTCATCCAACCCATCACCGTCCAGCAAGCCTACGATGGAATTACTCACGCATGGCGGTGAGCATCATGAAATTGGTGATGGAGGATGGTTGATGATGACGACGGCGACGGACTCCCCTCTCCGTAGCCTCGAACGGACTCCAGATCAGCCCTCCCGAGAGGTTTTAGGGCTTGGCGGCGGCTCCGTATCGTAAAACACGATGAATCTTTCTCCTTGATTTTTTTCTCTCGAAAACCAAATATATAGAGTTGGAGTTGAGGTCGGAGGAGCTCCAGGGGGCCCATGAGGTAGGGGGCGCGCCCCCACCCTCGTGGCTAGGGTGTGGGCCCCCTGGTCTTCATCTTTTGCCAGTATTTTTTATTATTTCTTAAAATACTCTCCGTGAAGTTTCAGGTCATTCCGAGAACTTATGTTTCTGCACATAAATAACAACATGGCAATTCTGCTGAAAACAACGTCAGTCTGGGTTAGTTCCATTCAAATCATGCAAGTTAGAGTCCAAAACAAGGGCAAAAGTGTTTGGAAAAGTAGATACGACAGAGACGTATCAACTCCCCCAAGCTTAAACCTTTGCTTGTCCTCAAGCAATTCAGTTGATAAACTGAAAGTGATAAAGAAAAACTTTTACAAACTCTGTTTGCTCTTATTGTTGCAAATATGTAAAGCCAACATTAAAGTTTTTGAAGGAAATATGCCCTAGAGGCAATAATAAAGTTATTATTTATTTCCTTATATCATGATAAATGTTTATTATTCATGCTAGAATTGTATTAACCAGAAACATAATACATGTGTGAATACATAAACAAACAGAGTGTCACTAGTATGCCTCTACTTGACTAGCTCGTTGATCACAGATGGTTATGTTTCCTAACCATAGGCATGAGTTGTCATTTGATTAACAGGATCACATCATTAGGAGAATGATGTGATTGACTTGACCCATTCCGTTAGCTTAGCACTTGATCGTTTAGTTTGTTGCTATTGCTTTCTTCATGACTTATACATGTTCCTATGACTATGAGATTATGCAACTCCCGTTTACCGGAGGAACACTTTGTGTGCTACCAAACGTCACAACATAACTGGGTGATTATAAAGGTGATCTATGATACGTCCATTTTGCATCATGCTTTTATATCAATATTTATTGCATTATGGGCTGTTATTTCACATTATGTCACAATACTTATGGCTATTCTATCTTATTTTACAAGGTTTACATAAGGAGGGAGAATGCCGGCAGCTGGAATTCTGGGCTGGAAAAGGAGCAAATATTAGAGACCTATTCTGCACAACTCCATAAGTCCTGAAACTCCACGGAATACCTCATAATAAATAATGAAAAATCCTCGCCAAAGATGAAGACCAGGGGGCCCACACCCTTCTCATGAGGGTGCCCCCCCTAGGGCGCGCCCCCTACCTCGTGGGCCCCCTGGTGGCTCTCCGATGACCATCTTCTCTTATATGAAGTCTTTCATCGAGGAAAAAAATAAGAAGCAACCTTTCGGGACGAAACTCCGCCGCCACGAGGCGAAACCTTGGCGGATCCAATCTAGAGCTCCGGCAGAGCTGTTCTGCCGGGGAAACTTCCCTCCCGGAGGGGGAAATCGTTGCCATCGTCATCACCAACGCTCCTCTCATCGGGAGAGGTCAATCTCCATCAACATCTTCATCAGAACCATCTCATCTCAAAACCCTAGTTCATCTCTTGTATCCAATTCTTCTCTCCAAGTCCGGGATTGGTGCTAGTAGGTTGCTAGTAGTGTTAATTACTCCTTGTAGTTGATGCTAGTTGGTTTAATTGGTGGAAGATCATATGTTCAGATCCTTTATGCATATTATTACCCCTCTGATTATGAACATGAATATGCTTTGTGAGTAGTTACGTTTGTTCCTGAGGACAAGGGAGAAGTCTTGCTATTAGTAGTCATGTGAATTTGGTATTCGTTCGATATTTTGATGAGATGTATGTTGTCTAGCCTCTAGTGGTGTTATGTGAACGTCGACTACATAACACTTCACCATTATTTGGGCCTAGAGGAAGGCATTGGGAAGTAATAAGTAGATGATGGGTTGCTAGAGTGACAGAAGCTTAAACCCTAGTTTATGCGTTGCTTCGTAAGGGGCTGATTTGGATCCATATGTTTCATGCTATGGTTAGGTTTACCTTAATACTTTTGTTGTAGTTGCGGATGCTTGCAATAGAGGTTAATCATAAGTGGGATGCTTGTTCAAGTAAGAACAGCACCCAAGCACCGGTCCACCCACATGTCAAATTATCAAAGTACCGAACGCGAATCATATGAACGTGATGAAAACTAGCTTGACGATATTCCCATGTGTCCTCGGGAGCGCTTTTCCTTATATAAGAGTTTGTCCAGGCTTGTCCTTTGCTACAAAAAGGATTGGGCCACCTTGCTGCACTTTATTTACTTTTGTTACTTGTTGCTCGTTACAAATTATCTTATCACAAAACTATCTGTTACCACTTATTTCAGTACTTGCAGAGAATACCTTGCTGAAAACCGTTTATCATTTCCTTCTGCTCCTCGTTGGGTTCGACACTCTTACTTATCGAAAGGACTACGATAGATCCCCTATACTTGTGGGTCATCAAGACTCTTTTCTGGCGCCGTTGCCGGGGAGTGAAGCGCCTTTGGTAGGTGGAATTTGGTAAGGAAAAATTTATATAGTGTGCTGAAATTTACTATCACTTGTTACTATGGAAAGTAATCCTCTGAGGGGCTTGTTCGGGGTATCTTCACCCCGACCAGTAGAGCAAAGAGTTGCTCCTCAACCTACTAAACCTATTGAAAATGAATATGAAAATGAAATTCCTTATGAGTATCCTTCGGGTATGATAGAAAAACTGCTAGCTAATCCTTTTACAGGAGATGGAACAAAGCATCCTGATGAACACCTAATATATGTGGATGAAGTTTGTGGATTATTTAAGCTTGCAGGTATACCCGATGATGTTGCTAAGAAGAAGGTCTTCCCTTTATCTTTGAAGGGAGACACATTGATATGGTATAGGCTATGTGATGATACGAGATCATGGATAAAAGATTGAAATTGGAATTTCGTCAAAAGTATTACCCTATGCATCTTGTTCATCGTGATCGCAATTATATATATAATTTTTGGCCTCGCGAAGGAGAAAGCATCGCTCAAGCTTTGGGGAGGCTTAAATCAATGTTATATTCATGCCCAATCATGAGCTCTCAAGAGAAATAATTATTCAAAAAATTTATGCTCGACTTTCTGAAAATAATCGCACCATGCTCGATACTTCTTGTGCTGGCTCTTTTATGATGAAGACTATTGGATTTAGATGGGATTTATTGGATAGAATTAAACGCAACTCTGAAGATTGGGACCTCGATAATGGTAAGGAGTCAGGTATGACACCTAAGTTTGATTGTGTTAAATCTTTTGTGGATACCGATATTTTCCGTAAGTTTAGCACTAAATATGGACTTGATTCTGAGATAGTAGCTTCTTTCTATGAATCTTTTGCTACTTATGTTGATCTCCCTAAGGAGAAGAGGTTTAAATATCATCCTCCCATAGAAGTAAAAGTAGCTGCACCTATTAAAGTTGAAGAAAAGACTGTCACTTATAATGATCCTATTGTTCCTACTTGTTATGTTGAGAAACCACCTTTCCCTGTTAGGATAAAGGATCATGCTAAAGCTTCAACTGTGGTTCGTAAAAGCAATATTAAAACATATACACCTCCTGAGCAAGTTAAAGTTGAACCTAATATTGCTATTGTTAAAGATCTCTTGTCTGATAATATTGATGGGCATGTTATTCAGTTCTGCGGTGAAACTGCTAGAATTGCTAAACCTTGTGCTAAAGATAAAATAGACCTGTGGTAGGCGTGCCTGTTATTTCTGTTAAAATAGGAGATCATTGTTATCATGGCTTATGTGATATGGGTGCTAGTGCTAGTGCAATACCTATTGACTTATACAAAGAAATTATGCATGACATTGCACCTGTTGAGTTAGAAGAAATTGATGTTACTATTAAACTTGCTAATAGAGATACTATTTCACCAATGGGAATTGTTAGAGATGTTGAAGTCTTGTGTGGGAAAACTAAATATCCTGCTGATTTTCTTGTTCTTGGTTCCCCACAAGATAGCTTTTGTCCCATTATATTTGGTAGACCCTTCTTGAACACTGTTAATGCTAAGATAGACTGCGAAAAGAATGTTGTTACTATTGGCTTGGATGATATGACTCATGAATTTAATTTCTCTAAATTTAGTAAACAACACCGTGAAGAAGAATTGCCTAGTAAGGATGAAATTATTGGTCTTGCATCTATTGCCGTACCTCCTAATGATCCTTTAGAACAATATTTGCTAGACCATGAGAATGATATGTTTATGAATGAAAGAAGGGAAATAGATGAAGTATTCTTTAAACAGGAACCTATGCTGAAACACAATTTGCCTGTTGAAATCCTAGGGGATCCCCCTCCACCTAAGGGTGATCCCGTGTTTGAGCTTAAACGGTTGCCTCACAATCTTAAATATGCTTATCTTGTTGAAAAGAAGATATATCCTGTTATTATTAGTGTTAACCTTTCAGAGCATGAAGAAGAAAGATTATTGAAAACTCTGAAGAAGCACTGTGCTGCTATTGGATATACTCTTGATGATCTTAAGGGCATTAGTCCCACTCTATGTCAACATAAAATAAATTTGGAAGCAGATGCCAAACCAGTTCGTGATCCTCAACGACGTCTGAATCCTAAAATGAAAGAAGTGGTAAGAAAAGAAATACTAAAGCTTCTGGAGGCAGGTATAATTTATCCCGTTGCTGATAGTCAGTGGGTAAGTCATGTTCATTGTGTCCCTAAGAAGGGAGGTATTACTGTTGTTCCTAATGATAAAGATGAATTGATTCCACAAAGAATTATTACAGGTTATAGGATGGTAATTGATTTCCGCAAATTAAATAAGGCTACTAAGAAAGATCATTACCCCTTACCTTTTATCGATCAAATGCTAGAAAGATTATGCAAACATACACATTACTGCTTTCTAGATGGTTATTCTGGTTTCTCTCAAATACCTGTGTCGGCTAAAGATCAATCAAAGACTACTTTTACATGCCCTTTTGGTACTTTTGCTTATAGACGTATGCCTTTTGGTTTATGTAATGCACCTGCTACCTTTCAAAGATGCATGATGGCTATATTCTCTGACTTTTGTGAAAAGATTTGTGAGGTTTTCATGGACGACTTTTCCGTCTATGGATCTTCTTTTGATGATTGCTTGAGCAATCTTGATCGAGTTTTGCAGAGATGTGAAGAAACTAATCTTGTCTTGAATTGGGAAAAGTGCCACTTTATGGTTAATGAAGGTATTGTCTTGGGGCATAAAGTTTCTGAAAGAGGTATTGAAGTTGATAAAGCCAAGGTTGATGCTATTGAAAAGATGCCATGTCCCAAGGACATCAAAGGTATAAGAAGTTTCCTTGGTCACGCCGGATTTTATAGGAGGTTCATTAAGGACTTCTCAAAAATTTCTCGGCCTCTGACTAATTTATTACAAAAAGATATACCATTTGTCTTTGATGATGATTGTGTAGAAGCATTTGAAATACTTAAGAAAGCATTAGTCTCTGCACCTATTGTTCAGCCACCTGATTGGAATTTACCCTTTGAAATTATGTGTGATGCTAGTGATTATGCTGTAGGTGCTGTTCTAGGGCAAAGAGTTGATAAGAAATTAAATGTTATCCATTATGCTAGTAAGACTCTAGACAATGCTCAAAGAAATTATGCTACTACTGAAAAAGAACTTTTAGCAGTTGTATTTGCTTGTGATAAGTTCAGACCTTATATTGTTGATTCTAAAGTAACTATCCACACTGATCATGCTGCTATTAAATATCTTATGGAGAAGAAAGATGCTAAACCTAGACTTATTAGATGGGTTCTCTTGCTACAAGAATTTGATTTGCATATTGTTGATAGAAAAGGAGCTGAGAACCCCGTTGCAGACAACTTATCTAGGTTAGAGAATGTTCTTGATGACCCACTACCTATTGATGATAGCTTTCCTGATGAACAATTAAATGTCATAAGTACTTCTCGTAGTACCCCTTGGTATGCTGATTATGCTAATTACATAGTTGCTAAATTTATACCACCTAGCTTCACATACCAACAAAAGAAAAAGTTCTTCTATGATTTGAGACATTACTTTTGGGATGACCCACATCTTTATAAAGAAGGAGTAGATGGTGTTATTAGACGTTGTGTACCTGAGCATGAACAGGAACAGATCCTACGCAAGTGCCACTCCGAAACTTATGGAGGACACCACGCGGGAGATAGAACTGCACATAAGGTATTGCAATCCGGTTTTTATTGGCCTACTCTCTTCAAGGATGCCCGTAAGTTTGTCCTATCTTGTGATGAATGTCAAAGAATTGGTAATATTAGTAGACGTCAAGAAATGCCTATGAATTATTCACTTGTTATTGAACCGTTTGATGTTTGGGGCTTTGATTATATGGGACCTTTTCCTGCCTCTAATGGATATACACATATTTTAGTTGTTGTTGATTACGTTACTAAGTGGGTAGAAGCTATTCCAACTAGTAGTGCTGATCATAACACTTCTATTAAAATGCTTAAAGAAGTTATTTTTCCGAGGTTTGGAGTCCCTAGATATTTAATGACTGATGGTGGTTCACATTTTATTCATGGTGCTTTCCGTAAAATGCTTGCTAAATATGACGTCAATCATAGAATTGCATCTCCGTATCACCCACAGTCTAGTGGTCAAGTAGAATTGAGTAATAGAGAACTCAAATTAATTTTGCAAAAGACTGTCAATAGGTCTAGAAAGAATTGGTCCAAGAAACTTGATGATGCATTATGGGCCTATAGAACTGCATATAAAAATCCTATGGGTATGTCTCCGTATAAAATGGTATATGGAAAAGCATGTCACTTACCTCTCGAACTAGAACATAAGGCATATTGGGCTATTAAAGAGCTCAACTATGATTTCAAACTTGCCGGTGAAAAGAGGTTATTTGATATTAGCTCACTTGATGAATGGAGAACCCAAGCTTATGAAAATGCCAAGTTGTTTAAAGAAAAGGTTAAAAGATGGCATGACAAAATGATACAAAAGCATGAGTTTAATGTAGGTGATTATGTATTGCTATACAACTCTCGTTTAAGATTTTTTGCATGTAAACTTCTCTCTAAATGGGAAGGCCCCTATGTTATCGAGGAGGTCTATTGTTCCGGTGCCATAAAAATCAACAACTTCGAAGGCACAAATCCGAAGGTGGTAAATGGTCAAAGAATCAAACATTATATCTCAGGTAATCCCATAAATGTTGAAACCAATATTATTGAAACCGTAACCCCAAAGGAATACATAAGGGACACTTTCCAGAACGTTTCAGACTCCGAAAAGGAATAGGTATGTGGTACGGTAAGTAAACCGACTCCAAAACAATTTTTAAGGCAATATTTCTCCATTTTGGAATATTTAGAAAAATAGAAAATTAAGTAGCAGTCCGGGAAGGACACGAGGGCCCCACGAGGATGGAGGGCGCGCCCTACCCCCTGGGCGCGCCCCCCTACCTCGTGATCACCTCGTGTGCCTTCCAAACTCCATTTTCTTGCACGATACGTATTTTGGTCGGTAAAAATTCACTATATATTCTCCCGAAGGTTTTGACTCCCGTATCACCAAAAATCTCCTGTCTTTGTTTCGAGCTATTTTCTGTCAGGGTTGTCAAGGCCAGGCACTATGTCGTCTCCCTCCTCCTCCAACCATGAGGGCAACGATGCTTGGCTAATGAAGATAGAGCTGAAGAGAGAAGAACCTATGGAGATCAACAAGGATGAAGGGATCAAGAAGGCCATGGAGGACCAAGTTCCAGCAACAGAAGACACCCTTCAACTGGATCATAATCTTCTTACCCCTACAAAAATCGAAGCTTTCAAGATGATTGAGTTGGCTCGTATACAGAATAAGTATCTCACACATGAAAATATTTTGTTGAAGGAGCATATCATCGCACTCAAGGGCATTATCCGCAAGTTAGAAGACCTCCTACGCTCGATGTGCGACTATCCGTCATCAACAATCCCACCTTCTTCACCAACAAAGGAGACATAATCACCTGGGTATGGGCACTCCCCTTGGCAACTACCAAGCTTGGGGGAGGTGCCCCGGTATCGTATCACAATCACAACTCCTATCTTTACCGTTTTCCTTAGTTCGATCCTATTAGTAGTATTTTGATCTAGTCGAATAAAGTTTATGGCATGATCTAGTTGTGAGTTTTGCTTTATTATCCTTCTATGTAATCGAGTTCGTGAGCTATATAATAAAGATTAGTGTTGAGTCAAGGGCTTGATTTTCTTGCCATGATCCCAAATAAAATAAAAGAAAAGAGAAAAAGAATAAAAAGAAACAAAAGTTCATATTGATCTTATTGATAGTAATGACTTCACATAGAAAGAGTGTGATGATTAAAAGTTGTTGGGAGTTGGCAGACATACTTTGGTCATCGTTGCAATTAATAGGAAGTAATAAGGAAAGAGAGGTTTCACATATAAATATATTATCATTGACATCTTTTATGATTGAGAGCACTCATCAAAATATGACATGCTAAAGAGTTGATGTTGGACAAGGAGGACAACGTAATGGGTTATGTTTTCTTATATCTGAGATAAAGTATGTTGTCATGGATCATCCAACATGTTGAGCTTGCCTTTCCCCCTCATGCTAGCCAAATTCTCAGCACCAAGTAGAGATACTACTTGTGCTTCCAAATACCCTTAAACCAGTTTTGCCATGAGAGTCCACCATATCTACCTATGGATTGAATAAGATCCTTCAAGTAAGTTGTCATCGGTGCAAAGCAATAAAAATTGCTCTAAATATGTATGATTAGTGTGGGAGAAATAAGCTTTATACGATCTTGTGATGTGGAAGTAATAAAAGCGACGGACTGCATAATAAAGGTTCATGTCACAAGGGGCAATATAAAGTGACGTTCTTTCACATCAAGTTTTTGTACATCCAACCATAAAAGCGCATGGAAACCTCTGCTTCCCTCTGCGAAGGGCCTATCTTTTATTATTATCTTCTACCTTATGCAGGAGTCATGGTGATCTTCACCTTTTCTTTTTACATTTTATCCTTTGGCAAGCACAATGTGTTGGAAAGATCCTGATAGATATATCTAATTGGATGTAGGGGAGCATGAGTTATTATTGTTGACATTACCCTTGAGGTAAAAGGTTGTGGGGCGAAACTATAAGCCCCTATCTTTCTCTGTGTCCGATTAAAACTCCATAACCACAAGTATTGCGCGAGTGTTAGCAATTATGAAGGACTAGATGATAGTTGAGTATGTGGACTTGCTTTTAGCTCTGACATAGACTCTTTCTGATGTTATGATAAATTGCAATTGCTTCAATGACTGAGGTTATAGTTTGTTGGTTCTCAATAAGGTTTCTGATTCATACTTTTGCATTGTGAATAGATCATCACTTGAACATAAGTAATCATATGACAATATCTATGTATGTTGCTGTTATGAGAATAATCATGATGCCCTCATGTCCGTATTTTATTTTTATCGACGCCTCTACCTCTAAACATGGGGACATATTTATTGTTATCGGCTTTCGCTTGAGGACAAGCGAGGTCTAAGCTTGGGGGAGTTGATACGTCCATTTTGCATCATGCTTTTATATCGATGTTTATTGCATTATGGGCTGTTATTTCACATTATGTCACAATACTTATGGCTATTCTCTCTTATTTTACAAGGTTTACATAAGGAGGGAGAATGCCGGCAGCTGGAATTCTGGGCTGGAAAAGGAGCAAATATTAGAGACCTATTCTGCACAACTCCAAAAGTCCTGAAACTCCACAGAATACCTTATAATAAATAATGAAAAATCCTCACCAAAGATGAAGACCAGGGGGCCCACACCCTTCTCACGAGGGTGGGGGGCGCCCCCCTAGGGCGCGCCCCCCTACCTCGTGCCCCCCCTGGTGGCTCTCCGATGACCATCTTCTCTTATATGAAGTCTTTTTCCGAGAAAAAAAATAAGAAGCAACCTTTCAGGACGAAACTCCGCTGCCACGAGGCGGAACCTTGGCAGATCCAATCTAGAGCTCCGGCAGAGCTGTTCTGCCGGGGAAACTTCCCTTCCGGAGGGGGAAATCGTCGCCATCATCATCACCAACGCTCCTCTCATCAGGAGAGGGCAATCTCCATCAACATCTTCATCAACACCATCTCATCTCAAAACCCTAGTTCATCTCTTGTATCCAATTCTTCTCTCCAAGTCCGGGATTGGTGCTAGTAGGTTGCTAGTAGTGTTAATTACTCCTTGTAGTTGATGCTAGTTGGTTTAATTGGTGGAAGATCATATGTTCAGATCCTTTATGCATATTATTACCCCTCTGATTATGAACATGAATATGCTTTGTGAGTAGTTATGTTTGTTCCTGAGGACAAGGGAGAAGTCTTGCTATTAGTAGTCATGTGAATTTGGTATTCGTTCGATATTTTGATGAGATGTATGTTGTCTAGCCTCTAGTGGTGTTATGTGAACGTCGACTACATAACACTTCACCATTATTTGGGCCTAGAGGAAGGCATTGGGAAGTAATAAGTAGATGATGGGTTGCTAGAGTGACAGAAGCTTAAACCCTAGTTTATGCGTTGCTTCGTAAGGGGCTGATTTGGATCCATATATTTCATGCTATGGTTAGGTTTACCTTAATACTTTTGTTGTAGTTGCGGATGCTTGCAATAGAGGTTAATCATAAGTGGGCTGCTTGTTCAAGTAAGAACAGCACCCAAGAACCGGTCCACCTACATGTCAAATTATCAAAGTACCGAACGCGAATCATATGAACGTGATGAAAACTAGCTTGACGATATTCCCATGTGTCCTCGGGAGCGCTTTTCCTTATATAAGAGTTTGTCCATGCTTGTCCTTTGCTACAAAAAGGATTTGGCTACCTTGCTGCACTTTATTTACTTTTGTTACTTGTTGCTCGTTACAAATTATCTCATCACAAAACTGTCTGTTACCACTTATTTCAGTACTTGCAGAGAATACCTTGCTGAAAACCGTTTATCATTTCCTTCTACTCCTCGTTGGGTTCGACACTCTTACTTATCGAAAGGACTACGATAGATCCCCTATACTTGTGGGTCATCACTCTACATGTGTCTCCGAAGGTACTTATTGGGTTGGCGTATTTCGAGATTAGGATTTGTCACTCCGATTGTCGGAGAGGTATCTATGGGCCCACTCGGTAATGCACATCACTTAAGCCTTGCAAGCATTGCAACTAATGAGTTAGTTGCGGTATGATGTATTGCGGAATGAGTAAAGAGACTTGCCGGTAACGAGATTGAACTAGGTATTGAGATACCGACGATCGAATCTCGGGCAACTAACATACCGATGACAAAGGGAACAACGTATGTTGTTATGCGGTCTGACCGATAAAGATCTTCGTAGAATATGTAGGAGCCAATATGAGCATCCAGGTTCCGCCATTGGTTATTGACCGGAGACGTGTCTCGGCCATGTCTACATTGTTCTCGAACCCGTAGGGTCCGCACGCTTAAGGTTTCGATGACAGTTATATTATGAGTTTATGAGTTTTGATGTACCGAAGTTAGTTCGGAGTCCCGGATGTGATCACACCGGGCATTTGCATGAAATATTAACTTCAACTCCTGGAACATCTCATATGCTCCATGACGTTCAAAACGTCGTTGAAGTCCCGATTCTAAGCCGTAAAGCATGGCACACTGAACTATCGAGTAGTCATCAGCTTTGCTCTGCCAGACGTTCATAACATCTGGTGTTGCTCCAGCAGCAGGCCTGGCACCCAGCGGTGCTTCCAGGACGTAATTCTTCTGTGCAGCAATGAGGATAATCCTCAAGTTACGGACCCAGTCCGTGTAATTGCTACCATCATCTTTCAACTTTGCTTTCTCAAGGAACGCATTAAAATTCAATGGAAGAACAACACAGGCCATCTATCTACAATCAAACATAAACAAGCAAGATACGATCAGGTACTAAGTTCATGATAAATTTAGGTTCAATTAATCATATTACTAAAGAACTCCCACTTAGATAGACATCCCTCTAATCCTCTAAGTGATTACGTGATCCAAATCAACTAAACCATGTCCGATCATCACGTGAGATGGAGTAGTTTCATTGGTGAACATCGCTATGTTGATCATATCTACTTATGATTCACGCTCGACCTTTCGGTCTCTGTGTTTCGAGGCCATATCCGTATATGCTTGGCTCGTCAAGTATAACCTAAGTATTCTGCGTGTGCAACTGTTTTGCACCCGTTGTATTTGAACGCAGAGCCTATCACACCCGATCATCACGTGGTGTCTCAGCACGAAGAACTTTCGCAACGGTGCATACTCAGGGAGAACACTTCTTGATAATTAGTGAGAGATCATCTTAAAATGCTACCGTCAATCAAAGCAAGATAAGATGCATAAAAGATAAACATCACATGCAATCAATATAAGTGATATGATATGGCCATCATCATCTTGTGCTTGTGATCTCCATCTTCGAAGCACCGTCGTGATCACCATCGTCACCGGCGCGACACCTTGATCACCATCGTAGCATCGTTGTCGTCTCGCCAATCTTATGCTTCCACGACTATCGCTACCGCTTAGTGATAAAGTAAAGCATTACAGCGCAATTGCATTGCATACAATAAAGCGACAACCATATGGCTCCTGCCAGTTGCCGATAACTTGGTTACAAAACATGATCATCTCATACAATAAAATTTAGCATCATGTCTTGACCATATCACATCACAACATGCCCTGCAAAAACAAGTTAGACGTCCTCTACTTTGTTGTTGCAAGTTTTACGTGGCTGCTACGGGCTTAAGCAAGAACCAATCTTACCTACGCATCAAAACCACAACGATAGTTTGTCAATTTGGTGCTGTTTTAACCTTCGCAAGGACCGGGCGTAGCCACACTCGGTTCAACTAAAGTTGGAGAAACTGTCACCCGCTAGCCACCTTTGTGCAAAGCACGTCGGGAGAACCGGTCTCGCGTAAGCGTACGCGTAATGTCGGTCCGGGCCGCTTCGTCCAACAATACCGCTGAACCAAAGTATGACATGCTGGTAAGTAGTATGACTTATATCGCCCACAACTCTCTTGTGTTCTACTCGTGCATATAACATCAACACATAAAACCTAGGCTCGGATGCCACTGTTGGGGAACGTAGTAATTTCAAAATTTTCCTACGCACATGCAAGATCATGGTGATGCATAGCAACGAGAGGGGAGAGTGTGATCTACGTACCCTTGTAGACCGACAGCGGAAGCGTTAGCACAACGCGGTTGATGTAGTCGTACGTCTTCACGGCCCGACCGATCAAGCACCGAAACTACGGCACCTCCGAGTTTTAGCACACGTTCAGCTTGATGACGATCCCCGGACTCCGATCCAGCAAAGTGTCGGGGTAGAGTTCCGTCAACACGACGGTGTGGTGACGATCTTGATGTACTACCGTCGCAGGGCTTCGCCTAAGCACCGCTACAATATTATCGAGGATTATGGTGGAAGGGGGCACCGCACACGGCTAAGAATATGATCACGTGGATCAACTTGTGTGTCTAGGGGTGCCCCCTGCCCCTGTATATAAAGGAGCAAGGGGAGGAGGCTGGCCGACCCCTATTGGCGCGCCAGGAGGAGTCCTGAGGGGGAAGGAAGTGGGGAGGGAGAAGGAAAAGGGGGCGCCGCCCCCCCTCTCCTAGTCCAATTCGGACCAGGGGGAGGAGGCGCGCGGCCCACCCTGGCTGCCCCTCTCTCTCTCCACTAAGGCCCATATGGCCCATTACTTCTCCCAGTAGGGTTCCGGTAACCCTCCGGCTCTCCGGTTTTCTCCGAAATCACCCGGAACACTTCCGGTGTCCGAATATAGCCGTCTAATATATCAATCTTTATGTCTCGACCATTTCGAGACTCCTCGTTATGTCCGTGATCACATCCGGGACTCTGAACTAACTTCGGTACATCAAAACTCATAAACTCATAATATAACTGTCATCGAAACCTTAAGCGTGCGGACCCTACGGGTTCGAGAACAATGTAGACATGACCGAGACACGTCTCCGGTCAATAACCAATAGCGGAACCTGGATGAACATATTGGCTCCTACATATTCTATGAAGATCTTTATCGGTCAGACCGCAAAACAACATACGTTGTTCCCTTTGTCATCGGTATTTTACTTGCCCGAGATTCGATCGTCGGTATCTCAATACCTAGTTCAATCTCGTTACTGGCAAGTATCTTTACTCGTTTCGTAATACATCATCACGCAACTAACTCATTAGTTGAAATGCTTGCAAGGCTTATGTGATGTGCATTACCGAGAGGGCCCAGAGATACCTCTCCGACAATCGGAGTGACAAATCCTAATCTCGAAATACGCCAACCCAACATGTACCTTTGGAGACACCTGTAGAGCTCCTTTATAATCACCCAGTTATGTTGTGACGTTTGGTAGCACACAAAGTGTTCCTCCGGCAAATGGGAGTTGCATAATCTCATAGTCATAGGAACATGTATAAGTCATGAAGAAAGCAATAGCAACATACTAAACGATCGGGTGCTAAGCTAATGGAATGGGTCATGTCAATCACATCATTCTCCTAATAATGTGATCCCGTTAATCAAATGACAACACATGTCTATGGTTAGGAAACATAACCATCTTTGATTAATGAGCTAGTCAAGTAGAGGCATACTAGTGACGTTTGGTTTGTCTATGTATTCACACAAGTATTATGTTTCCGGATAATACAATTCTAGCATGAATAATAAACATTTATCATGATATAAGGAAATAAAATAATAACATTATTATTGCCTCTAGGGCATATTTCATTCATCATTGTCAACATAACAACCAAGAGATGGCGATATCTTCCATGCTACACACATTATAGGCGGTTCCCAAACAGAATGGTAAAGTTTATACTCCCCCTCCACCAACAAGTATCAATCCATGGCTTGCTCGAAACAACGAGTGCCTCCAACTAACAACAGTCCCAGGGGGAGTTTTGTTTGCAATTATTTTGATTTGATTTGCATAAAGCATGGGACTGGGCATCCCGGTGACCAGCCATTTGCTCGTGAGTGAGGAGCGGAGTCCACTCCTCTTGAGAATAACCCGCCTAACATGGAAGATACAGACATCCCTAGTTGATACATGAGCTATTCGAGCATACAAAACAGAATGTTTATTTGAAGGTTTAGAGGTTGGCACATACAAATTTACTTGGAACGGCAGGTATATACCGCATATAGGAAGGTATAGTGGACTCATATGGCGTAACTTTGGGGTTTATGGAATTGGATGCACAAGCAGTATTCCCGCTTAGTACAGGTGAAGGCTAGCAAAAGACTGGGAAGCGACCAACTAGAGAGCGACAACAGCCATGAACATGCATTAAAGTTAATGAACATTAAGTGCAAGCATGAGTAGGATATAATCCACCATGAACATAAATATCGTGAAGGCTATGTTGATTTTGTTTCAACTACATGCGTGAACACGTGCCAAGTCAAGCCACTTAAATCATTCAAAAGAGGATACCACCCCATCATACCACATCACAACCATTTTAATAGCATGTTGGCACGCAAGGTAAACCATTATAAGCTCCTAGCTAATTAAGCATGGCATAAGAAACTATAATCTCTAATTGTCATTGCAAACATGTTTATTCATAATAGGCTGAATCAGGAACGATGAACTAATCATATTTACAAAAACAAGAGAGGTCGAGTTCATACCAGCTTCTCTCATCTCAATCAGTCCATCATATATCGTCATAATTGCCTTTCACTTGCACGACCGAACGATGTGAATAATGATAATAGTGCACGTGCATTGTACTAAGCTGGAATCTGCAAGCATTCAATAAACAGGAGAAGACAAGGCAATATGGGCTCTTTTGTCAGGTCAACAATAATGCATATAAGATCCACTTCAACAATTTAATTATGGTCTTCTCCTAACGACCCCCAAAGAAAAGAAAAGAAATAAAACTATTTACACGAGAAAGCTCCCAACAAGCAAAAGAAGAACATGAAATATTTTTCTTTTTTTTTCTTTTTAATTACTACTACTAGCATGGAAATTAAAACTAGCTAAAAACTACAACTATTTTTTTTGGTTTTTCTTAAGGTTTAACAAACACATAAGAAGAAAGCATAAAAAGGAAAATAAACTAGCATGGATATTACAATGAAATAGTATGAGCACCGACACCTAGCAATGAGTGTGTGAACATAAATGTAATGTCGGTGAGAAATACATACTCCCCCAAGATTAAGCTTTTGGCCTAAGTTGGTCTATGGCCACGGCTGGCCTGGCGGATATCCAAAGTTGTAACTGGGGTCGTACTGTGATGCAACAGTCATTGCATCGTGAGCTGCAGCTTGGAGGCGAGCTATTGCCGCCTCCTCTCTTGTTATAAAATATCTCCCTTTTGCCTGAAAGTCAAAGAAAGTAGGAGCAGGGAGAGCGACGTGATAGGTGCGTCGTTTGTCAAAGTTAGTCGGTACTAGAGGAACTGATTGTTCCTCTCAACAAAATGATGGCGAACCATAGCCTCATAATCCAAATAAGCAGGAGGCAACTTAATATCATCCTCACGTATGGTTATACCAAGAAAATTAGCTATACGGGTTGCATAAATTCCACTAAAGAAATCTCCATTAAATCTATTAAGATGCAACCTACATGCAACAATGGCTCCCAAATTATAAGATTTATCTCCTAACACAGCACTCCTAAGAATACTGAGGTCGGGGACACACATGTGACATGCTTCATCTTTACCATTAATGCATCTACCTATGAAGAGAGCAAAATAATGTATAGCAGGAAAATGAATGCTCCCTATGATAGCTTGTGTTATATCCCTAGATTCCCCCACAGTTATACTAGCAAGAAAATCTCTAAACTCAGATTTGTGAGGTTCTTTAGTACTACCCCATTGTGGAAGTTTGCAAGCAGTGGTGAAATCCTCTAAGTCCATAGTGTAAGAATTTTCATAAAGATCAAATAGGACAGTCTGAGAATTCCGCGAAGATGAAAATTCAAACCTCCTCACAAAGGAACTAGTGAGATAGTGGTATTGGCGGCACTTTTCTGCCTCGAAGCTCACAAGATCAGCATTACGCAAATATGCGTTAAATTCTTCCTTAATTTCTGCTTGATCCATGAAGTCCTCTGAAGGCCATTCACAAGGCCGCACTGGAGCGTCCCTTGGGGGCTCATCATCACCATCATGCATTGCAAGCGTGGGCTCTTGTTTCCCTGAAGAACCATCTTGGTACATTTTTCTAAACATATTTCTTCCTCTGAAAAATTTCTGAAATTTTTAGTAACTTCAAAATAAAAGTAAACCAAACTCAACAAAATTGGTAGCAACTACTCCTACAAGTGCCTAGAGCCTATATCATGCATCAAAACTACTTTTGACCATACAAATTTGACATGCAAGCTCAAGAACAGGGTCACCTAAGCAGCAAAAATATGTAATGAATAAAGCACTAGAACAAAAACTAATTGGACCAATGGAGGAGTCACATACCAAGGAACAATCCCTCAAAGCGGTTTTGTGAGAGGTGCTTTGAGCAAGGAGATCGAGAATCGCAGCCAAATGAGCTAGAACTCGTGCTTGAGCTGGATAATGGTGTTTGTGGGAGGAAGAAGGAATGTGTGGGTGCAGGAATAAGTGGATGGGGGCCACTATGGGCCCACGAGGCAGGGGGCGCGCCCCTGACCCTCGTGGCCAGGTGCCAGCTCCCCCTGCTGTGTTCTTAGTGCCAAATATTCTCAAATATTCCAGAAAAAAATCATATTTAAATTTCAGGGCATTTGGAGAACTTTTATTTTCGGGGTATTTTTATATGGCACGAATAATTTAGATAACAGACATAAATTACTATTTTTGCTTTATTTAATATAAATAACAGAAAGTAAAAGGAGGGTACAGAAGGTTGTGCTTTCTAACTTCATCCATCTCATGATCATCAAAGGGAATCCATTAACAAGGTTGATCAAGTCTTGTTAACAAACTCATTCCGAATAACATGGAACTAGAGAAATTTCGAATAACACTATGTTACCTCAACGGGGATATGCACATCCCCAATAATAAGAATATCATATCTCTTTTTGACAGTAGGAAGAGCAAATTCAAAACCTCCAAAAATAATCGATGGAATTTTTCCAATAGAATTGATACTATGAACTTGAGGTTGTTTCCTCGGAAAGTGTACTGTATGCTCATTACCATTAACATGAAAAGTGACATTGCCTTTGTTGCAATCGATAACAGCCCCTGCAGTATTCAAAAAGGGTCTTCCAAGAATAATAGACATACTATCGTCCTCGGGAATATCAAGAATAACAAAGTCCGTTAAAATAGTAACATTTGTAACCACAACAGGCACATCCTCACAAATACCGACATGTATAGCAGTTGATTTATCAGCCATTTGCAAAGATATTTCAGTAGGTGTCAACTTATTCAAATCAAGTCTACGATATAAAGAGAGAGGCATAACACTAACACCGGCTCCAAGATCACATAAAGCAGTTTTAACATAATTTCTTTTAATGGAGCTTGGTATAGTGGGTACTCCTGGATCTCCAAGTTTCTTTGGTATTCCACCCTTAAAAGTGTAATTAGCAAGCATGGTAGAAATCTCAGCTTCCGGTATCTTTCTTTTATTAGTGACAATTTCTTTCATATACTTAGCATAAGGATCCATTTTGAGCATATCAGTTAATCGCATACGCAGAAAGATAGGTCTAATCATTTCAGCAAAGCGCTCAAAATCCTCATCATCCTTTTTCTTGGATGTTTTGGGAGGAAAAGGCATGGGTTTTTGAACCCATGGTTCTCTTTCTTTACCATGTTTCCTAGCAACAAAGTCTTTCTTATCATAACGTTGATTCTTTGATTGTGGGTTATCAAGATCAACAACAGGTTCAATTTCTACATCATTATCATTACTAGGTTGAGCATCGTCATGAACTTCATCATTAACATTTTCACTAGTTTCATGTTCATTACCAGATTGTGTTTCAACATCAGAAATAGAAATATCATTTGGATTATCAGGTGTTTCAATAATAGGTTCACTGGAAGCATGCAAAGTCCTATCATTTTTCTTTTTCTTCCTTTTAGAAGGACTAGGTGCATCTATATTATTTCTCTGAGAATCTTGCTCAATTCTCTTAGGGTGGCCTTCAGGATACAAAGGTTCCTGAGTCATTCTACCAGTTCTAGTAGACACTCTAATAGCATAGTCATTATTCTTACTATTCAATTCATTGAGCAAATCATTTTGAGCCTTAAGCACTTGTTCTACTTGAGTGGTAACCATAGAAGCATGCTTACTAGTAAGTTTAAGTTCACCTTTAACATTAGCCATATAATCACCCAAGTGTTCAAGCATATCAGCACTACGTTTTAATTCTCTACCAAAATAAGCATTGAAGTCTTCTTGCTTAACCATAAAGTTATCAAACTCATCTAAGCATGGGCTAGCAAACTTGGTAAATGGAATTTCAGCTTTATCATATATAGAGAGAGAATTTACCTTTACTACCTGTGTCGGGTTATCAAGACCACGTGTTTCTTCAATAGGTGAGGGATTAAGATCATATGTTTCTTCAACAGGCGGTAAATTAAGACCATGTATTTCTTCAATAGGAGGTAAATTCTTAACATCTTCAACTTTAATACCTTTTTCTTTCATAGATTTCTTTGCCTCTTGCATATCTTCAGGACTGAGAAATAGAACTCCCCTCTTCTTCGGAGTTGGTTTAGAAATAGGCTTAGGAGGTGTCCAATTATTTTCATTTGTCAACATATTATTCAATAAAATTTCAGCTTCATCCAGTGTTCTCTCCCTGAAAACAGAACCAGCACAACTATCCAGGTAATCTCTGGAAGCATCGGTTAGTCCATTATAAAAGATATCAAGTATTTCATTTTTCTTAAGAGAATGATCAGGCAAAGCATTAAGTAATTGGAGAAGCCTCCCCCAAGCTTGTGGGAGACTCTCTTCTTCAATTTGCACAAAATTATATATATCCCTCAAGGCAGCTTGTTTCTTATGAGCAGGGAAATATTTAGCAGAGAAGTAACAAATCATATCCTGGGGACTACGCACACAACCAGGATCAAGAGAATTAAACCATATCTTAGCATCACCCTTTAATGAGAAGGAAATATTTTAAGGATATAAAAGTAGCGGGCTCTCTCATCATTAGTGAATAGGGTGGCTATATCATTCAATTTAGTAATATGTGCCACAACAGTTTCAGATTCATAGCCATAAAAAGGATCAGATTCAACCAAAGTAATTATATCAGGATCAACAGAGTATCATAATCCTTATCAGTAACAAAGATAGGTGAAGTAGCAAAAGCAGGATCAGGTTTCATTCTAGCATTAAGAGATTGCTGCTTCCATTTAGCTAATAACTTCTTAAGATCACTTCTATCATTACAAGCAAGAATAGCTCTAGCAGATTCTTCATCCAGAACATAACCCTCAGGCACAACAGGAAATTCATATTTATTAGGGGGATAGTCTTCATCATCACTATCTTCAATATAATCAGTTTCAATAATTTCATTCTCTCTAACCCTAGCAAGTTGTTCATCAAGAAATTCACCAAGTGGCACAACAGTATCAAGCATAGAAGTAGTTTCATCATAAGTATCGTGCATAGCAGAAGTGGCATCATCAATAACATGCGACATATTAGAATTAATAACAGAAGCAGGTTTAGGTGTCACAAGCTTACTCAAAACAGAAGGTGAAGCAAGTGCAGAGCTAGATGGCAGTTCCTTACCTCCCCTCATAGTTGAGGGATAAATCTTGGTTCTTGGATCTTTCAAGTTCTTCATAATGATAAGCAGATATAAATCCCAAGTGACTCAAAGAATAGAGCCTCCCCGGCAACGGCGCCAGAAAATAGTCTTGATAACCCACAAGTATAGGGGATCGCAATAGTTTTCGAGAGTAGAGTATTCAATCCAAGTTTATTGATTCAACACAAGGGGAGCCAAAGAATATTCTCAAGTATTAGCAGCTGAGTTCTCAATTCAACCAGACCTGGAAAGTTAATATCTGCAGCAAAGTGTTTAGTAGCAAAGTAATATGATAGTAGTGATAACGGTAGCAAAAGGTAATGATAGCAAAAGTAATATTCTTGGTGTTTTGTAGTGATGATAACAATAGCAACGGAAAAATAAATAAGCGAAGAACAATATATGGAAAGCTCGTAGGCAATGGATCGATGATAGAGAATTGTGCCGGATGTGGTTCATCATGTAACAGTCATAACCTAGGGTGACACAGAACTAGCTCCAATTCATCAATGTAATGTAGGCATGTATTCTGAATATAGTCATACGTGCTTATGGAAAAGAACTTGCATGACATCTTTTCTCCTACCCTCCCGTGGCAGCGGGGTCCTAGCGGAAACCAAGGGATATTAAGGCCTCCTTTTAATAGAGTACGGGACCAAAGCATTAACACATAGTGAATACATGAACTCCTCAAACCACGGTCATCACTGGGAGTGGTCCCGATTATTGTCACTTTGGGGTTGCCGGATCATAACACATAGTAGGTGACTATAGACTTGCAAGATAGGATCAAGAACACTCATATATTGATGAAAACATAATAGGTTCAGATCTGAAATCATGGCACTCGGGCCCTAGTGACAAGCATTAAGCATAGCAAAGTCATAGCAACATCAATCTCAGAACATAGTGGATACTAGGGATCAAACCCTAACAAAACTAACTCGATTACATGATAAATCTCATGCAACCCATCACTGTTCAGCAAGCCTACGATTGATACGTCTCCCACGTATCTATAATTTATGAAGTATTCATGCTATTATATTATCTGTTTTGGATGTTTATGGGCTTTATTAGACACTTTTATATTATTTTTAGGACTAACCTATTAACCCAGAGCCCAGTGCCAGTTTTTGTTTTTTCCTTTTTTTAGAGTATCGCAGAAAAGGAAAATCAAATGGAGTCCAATTGACCTGAAACTTCAGGGAACTTATTTTTGGACCAGAAGAAGCCCACGGAGTATCGGAGTTGGATCAGAAGAGTCCTGGGATGCCCACGAGGGTGGGGCGCGCCCACCCCCCTGGGCGCGCCCCCTCCCTCGTGGACAGCCTGGAGGTCCACCGACGTACTTCTTCCTCCCATATATACCCAGATACCCTAAAAACTTCGGGGAGCACAATAGATCGGGAGTTCCGCCGCCAGAAGCCTCCATAGCCACCAAAAACCAATCTAGACCCATTCCGGCACCCTGTCAGAGGGGGGGGGGAATCCCTCTCCGGTGTCTATCTTCATCATCCCGGTGCTCTCCATGACGAGGAGGGAGTAGTTCTCCCTCGGGGCTGAGGGTATGTACCAGTAGCTATGTGTTTGATCTCTCTCTCTCTCTCTCTCTCGTGTTCTTGATATGGTACGATCTTGATGTATTGCGAGCTTTTCTATTATAGTTGCATCTTATGATGTTTCTCCCCCTCTACTCTCTTGTAATGGATTGAGTTTTCCCTTTGAATTTATCTTATCAGATTGAGTCTTTAAGGATTTGAGAACACTTGATGTATGTCTTGCGTGGGATAACCGTGGTGACAATGGGGTATTCTATCGATTCAGTTGATGTATGTTTTGGTGATCAACTTGCGGGTTCCGCCCATGAACCTATGCATAGGGGTTGGCACACGTTTTCGTCTTGACTCTCATGTAGAAACTTTGGGGCACTCTTTGAGGTTCTATGTGTTGGTTGAATAGATGAATCTAAGATTGTGTGATGCATATCGTATAATCGTACCCACGGATACTTGAGGTGACATTGGAGTATCTAGGTGACATTAGGGTTTTGGTTGATTTGTGTCTTAAGGTGTTATTCTAGTACGAACTCTAGGGCTGTTTGTGACACTTATAGGAATAGCCCAACGGATTGATTGGAAAGAATAACTTTGAGGTGGTTTCGTACCCTACAATAATCTATTCGTTTGTTCTCCGCTATAGTTACTTTGGAGTGACTCTTTGTTGCATGTTGAGGGATAGTTATGTGATCCAACTATGTTATTATTGTTGAGAGGACTTGCACTAGTGAAAGTATGAACCCTAGGCCTTGTTTCCTAGCATTGCAATACCGTTTGTGCTCACTTTTATCATTAGTTACCTTGATGTTTTTATATTTTCATATTACAAATACCCTTATCTACTATCCATATTGCACTTGTATCACCATCTCTTCGCCGAACTAGTGCACCTATACAATTTACCGTTGTATTGGGTGTGTTGGGGACACAAGAGACTCTTTGTTATTTGGTTGCAGGGTTGCTTGAGAGAGACCATCCTCATCCTATGCTTCCCACGGATTGATAAACCTTAGGTCGTCCACTTGAGGGAAATTTTCTACTGTCCTACAAACCTCTGCACTTGGAGGCCCAACAACTTCTATAAGAAGAAGGTTGTGTAGTAGACATCAAGCTCTTTTCTGGCGCCGTTACCGGGGAGGTGAGTGCTTGAAGGTATATCTTTAGATCTTGCAATCGAGTCTTTTAGTTTCTTGTTTTATCACTAGTTTAGTTTATAAAATAAAACTACAAAAACATGGAATTAAGGTTACCTCATATGCTTCATCTTTTTAATATCTATCATGAAAATAAGGATTCCGATAATTGTGCTCAAGTGCTAGAAGAAGAATGCATTAGAATGTTTGGCACTAAATATTTGAATGATGAGCATGATTGCAATGTTGTTAGTTTGAATTCCTTGAATATCCATGATGCTAATGATATGCAAAGCCACAAGCTTGGGGATGCTACGTTTGATGAAGATGATATTTTTAGTCCCCCAAGTTTTGATGTGCAAATTTATTATGATGAGAGCATGCCCGCTATCTATGATGATTATTGTGATGACTTGTATGCTATAAAGAATAATGATATCCATGAAACTTGTCATCATGATTTTAACTTTCAATTGGATTATGCCTCACATGATAGTTATTTTGTTGAGTTTGCTCCCACTACTATTCATGAGAAGAAATTTGCTTATGTGGAGAGTAATAAAAATTCTATGCTTGTAGATCATGAAAAGAATGCTTTATGTGATAGTTATATTGTGGAATTCATTCATGATGATACTGAAAATTATTATGAGGGAGGAACATATGCTTGTAGGAATTGCAATAATATCAAGTTTCCTCTCTATGTGCTTAAAGTTTCAAAGTTATGCTTGTTTTGCCTTCCTATGCTAGTTGATTATTGTTCCCATAAGTTGTTTGCTCACAAAATCCCTATACATAGGAAGTGGGTTAGGCTTAAATGTGTTAGTCATATTCTTCATGATGCTCTCTTTATGTTTCAATTCTTATCTTTTATGTGAGCATCATTGAAATCATCATGCCTAGCTAGAGGCGTTAAACGATAGCGCTTGTTGGGAGGCAACCCCAGTTTATTTTTGTTCCTTGCTTTTTGCTCCTGTTTAGTAATAAATAATTTATCTAGCTTCTGTTTAGATGTGGTTTTATGTTTTTATTAGTGTTTGTGCCAAGAAGAACCTTTGGGAAGACTTGGGTGAAGTCTTTGCGATCATGCTGTGAAAAACAGAAACTTTAGCGCTCACGAGAATTGCTGCCATTTTTTATTGGAGAGTGATATTTAGTTAATTATTCTTGCAGATGGTTAATAGATATATTCCTCAGGTCCACCAATTTATTTGAGAATTTTATGAGTTACAGAAGTGGTCGAAACCTACAGATTACTACAGACTGTTCTGTTTTTGACAGATTCTATTTTCATCGTGTTGTTTGCTTATTTTGATGAATCTATGAGTAGTATCGGAGGGTATGAACCATAGAGAAGTTGGAATACAGTAGATATTACACCAATATGAATTTAGAATGAGTTCATTACAGTACCTTATGATGGTGATTTGCTTTCTTATACTAACGGAGCTTACGAGTTTTCTGTTAAGTTTTGTGTTGTGAAGTTTTCAAGTTTTGGGTAAAGATTCGATGGACTATGGAATAAGGAGTGGCAATAGCCTAAGCTTGGGGATGCCCATGGCACCCCAAGATAATCTAAGGACACCTAAAAGCCAAAGCTTGGGGATGCCCCAGAAGGCGTCCCCTCTTTCGTCTACTTCCATCGGTAACTTTACTTGGAGCTATATTTTTATTCACCACATGATATGTGTTTTGCTTGGAGCGTCGATTTATTTTGTTAGGATTGGCTGGATATTATTTAGAACAATGTTTTGCATCTTTTATTTCAATAAAAATGGCATTGATAGCCTTTACTATGCCTATTTTACAAGTCTTCATGTTGCTGTTTGAAAACAGAAAGTTTACCGCTGTTGCAATAATTCCCTAGAAAAGTCAGAATGTGATAAAATGTTGAAACCTTTTGCATATTAAGCTCTGATTTTCTTTCATAATTTTTGGATCTAGGGAAGTATGAATCTTGCTGCACTCTTTATAGACTGTCCTGTTTAGGCAGATTGTTGTTATGTTTGCATTGTTTGCATATGTTTGCTTCTTTAATGATTCTATTTGAGGATAGGACTATTAAATATGCAGAGGCATTTAGTATGCAATGTTGAATAATAATTTTAGTGATTTGCTACAGTAGAGTATGATAAGGTTTTTGCATTGGTTTATACTAGCTTATCTCACGAGTCCTTGTTGAGTTTTGTGTGGATGAAGATTTTGAGATTTAGGGAGACCGTGATATGAGAGGAATTAAGGAGACACAAAAGGTCAAGCTTTGGGATGCCCAAGGCATCCCAAGATGATATTTCAAGAATTCTCAAGCGTCTAAGCTTGGGTATGCCCCAGTTGGCATCCCACCTTTCTTCTTAAAAACTATCGGTTAGTTTCGGTTGATCCTAAGTTTTTGCTTCTTCACATGATTTTTGCCATTCTTAGAATGCCATTTTATTTTGCTTTGCTTGCTGTTTGAATAAAATATCAAGATCTGAAATTATTAAATGAGAGAGAGTCTTCACATAGCTACATAATTATTCAACTACTCATTGATCTTCACTTATATCTTTTTGGAGTAGTTTGTCATTTACTCGTGTGCTTCACTGAGAATATCATAAATCTAAAATTATATATGTTTCATATGCTTATCCCATGGGGAGTAATGACTTCACATATAATAAGTAGAGGTGGTAAATTTATTGAAGGTTAGCAACCATTGTATTGGTCACTTGAACAATTCATGAAAGAATATTGAAGGAAGAGAGATTTCACATATAAATATACTATCTTGGACTTCTTTTGTTGTTGTGAGCACTCATTAAAATATGACATGCTAAAAGGTTGATGTTGGACAAGGAAGGCAACGTAATGTGTTATGTTTTCTTATATCTGAAATAAAGTATATTGTCATGGATCATCCAACATGTTGAGCTTGCCTTTCCCCCTCATGCTAGCCAAATTCTTCGCACCAAGTAGAGATACTACTTGTGCTTCCAAACATCCCTTAAACCAGTATTGCCATGAGAGTCCACCATACCTACCTATGGATTGAGTAAGATCCTTCAAGTAAGTTGTCATCGATGCATGCAATAAAAATTGCTCTCTAAATATGTATGATCTTTTAGTGTGGATAAAATAAGCTTTATACGATCTTGTGATATGGAAGCAATAAAAGTGACATAATGCATAATAAAGGTCCCTATCATAGGGGACAATAAAGTGACCTTTCTTTTGCATTGAGATTTTATGCATCCAACTATAAAAGCGCATGACAACCTCTGCTTCCCTATGTGAAGGGCCTATCTTTACTTTTATCTTCTACCCTTATGCAAGAGTCATGGTGATCTTCACCTTTCCTTTTTTACATTTTATCCTTTGGCAAGCACATTGTGTTGGAAAGATTCTGATATATATATCCAATTGGATGTAAGGCATCATGAACTATTATTGTTGACATTACCCTTGAGGTAAAAGGTTGGGAGGCGAATCTATAAGCCCCTATCTTTCTCTGTGTCTGATTAAAACTTTGAACCCATAAATGTCGCGTGAGTGTTAGCAATTGTGAAAGACTACATGATAGTTGAGTATGTGGGGTTTGCTAAATCAAAGCTCTGACATAGACTCTTCCTGAAAATAAGATGAATTGTAATTGTTTGATGACTGATAACACGGTTTGTTAGTTTTCAAGAAAGTTTATGATCTATACTTTAACATGTGAATAGCTTATTACTTGATCATGAGAAGCTTTTTGAGATGAACTATTGTTATGATATATAATGATGCTAGAAAAGGTGATTGAAATTATCATTTATAAAACTTGTACACCTGCTAGCATTCACACTTCATAAATTATTTCTTTTATCATTTACCTACTCAAGGACGAGCAGGAATTAAGCTTGGGGATGCTGATACGTCTCCCACGTATCTATAATTTATGAAGTATTCATGCTATTATATTATCTGTTTTGGATGTTTATGGGCTTTATTAGACACTTTTATATTATTTTTGGGACTAACCTATTAACCCAGAGCCCAGTGCCAGTGCCAGTTTCTATTTTTTCCTTGTTTTAGAGTATCGCAGAAAAGGAAAATCAAACGGAGTCCAATTGACCTGAAACTTCACGGAACTTATTTCTGGATCAGAAGAAGTGTCGGAAATATGCCCTAGAGGCAATAATAAATTAGTTATTATTATATTATATTTCATTGTTCAAGATAATCGTTTATTATCCATGCTAGAATTGTATTGATAGGAAACTCAGATACATGTGTGGATACATAGACAACACCATGTCCCTAGTAAGCCTCTAGTTGACTAGCTCGTTGATCAATAGATGGTTACGGTTTTGTGACGCCCGGATAATTAGACTACAGTAATCCCAAGCTAATGATGCCACGTCACCTCCATTACTGTGATTAAACTCACGTTGATTCGGACCCGATTCAAATTCAAATTTAAAACATAGGCAAACAACAAAAGTTTCCAAACTTTAAAACTAAAATGTTCGGAGTGAACTAAATAATGCAGCGGTAATTATGGTGGAGAAACCAAACTTTGATAAAGTGTTTAAAGGCTCTAAGATAATTAAAACAGTAGTTAAAACAGTTAAATACATGCCTATTGAATTTTATAAAATATTAAACTATTTTATTTTCGGTTGAGAATTAAGGTGGCAGTAGTATATTTATAAATACAAATTTAGGTGCTAGTGTTTTTATAAAACTGTAATAAAAGGGAACTTAAAATAAACAGAAAAGAAAATATAAAAGAGAAAAACTAAACAGACAAAAAAAGAAAAGGGAAAAGGACCCCCCCCCGGCTCCGGCCCAACAGGCCATCAACCCCACTGGGCCACCCACCAGGCCCAGCCGGCCACACCTTATCCCCTCACCCCCTTCAAACCCTAACACGTAACCCCCTCCCCCACTCGCCCCCCACTACGCTCTCTTCCCCCTCTCTCCCGATTGGATCGGGAGGTGGGGCAAACCACCGACGCCGCCGCCCTAAGCCCGACGCCGCGGCCCCCCCAGATCCCGTCCTCGCCGGACCGATCCGCCGCCGCCTGGACCTCGCCTCCTCATCCCCCTGCTCGTCGGAGCGTCGTCCCCGTCCGCCACCCCGAACCCCGCCGCTCGACGCCGTCATCGGAAGCCACCACGCCGGACCACACCACGCCGCCTCGCCGACCTTCCTCCTCGCCGGCGCTGTCGTCCCCGACTCTTCCTCAACACCCGTTGCCACGTACCCTACAACTACGGTGAGGCCCTCGGCCTCCCCTTCCCCTCGCTCGTACACCGTCCCGCACCGGCGCGCGACCACCGCGACTCCCGTCCGCTGCCATCGACCATTGCACTCGCCGCATCGTGGATGCGCCCGACCCCACCCTGGAGCCGCCCGCGGCCACTTGCCTCCGCGCGCGTCCACCGTCGAGCTCCCGCACGCCCTGGACCGCGCTTGGCCGTGCCCGACCGTGGCCGACAGCGCGCGCTCGCGCCCACGCCCCCTCTGACCAAGCCCGGCCATGGAGGGTCTCCGCTCCCCCTTGCTGCTGCCCGCCCGGCCACCACCGCCTCCATCCCGCGGCTCCTGGCCGCGCCCGCCAGGGCCGTCGCCGTCCGGGGCCTCCCCTGCTCCCCGCCTCCTGCCGCTGTCGAGCGATGCCGCCGACGCAGCTGGGCCTCGAGCCCTCGCTGCGGTGGCCTCGGGCACGGGCACCCATTACCTGAAACCGCCACGCCCGCACCCGGCGCCCAGCGCCCACTAGTGCCCGAAAACCCACTAAGGCCCCTGGGGCCTATGACAGATGGGCCCCACGCCCAAAACATTTTTTTATTAAAAAAAGAGAATTAAAAATATAATAAACAAATAATTAATAATAAAATTAATTAATTAATTAATTAATTAATGAATTAATTAACTTGACTAATCCTGTTTAGTTTAACTAATTAAGATTTATTAACCTAATAAATAGTTAGCCTAATTAACTACTGTTAATTAGCTAAATAATCCCTAACAGGTGGGACCCACCTGTCAGGTTGACCCAGTCAACCTCTTTTGACTGCTGACATCATGCTGACATCAGCAATCACTGTTCTGGATAATGTTGCATTAAAATAATTAAATAAATCCTGAAAATGATTTAAATCTTTTAAAATTAATAGAGAATAAACCGTAGCTCAGATGAAAATACTTTCTACATGAAAGTTGCTCAGAACGACGAGACGATTCCGGATACGCAGCCCGTTCGTCCACCACACACCCCTAACATATCAAACACGCAACTTTCCCCCTCCGGTTCATCTGTCCAAAAATGCGAAACTCCGGGAATACTTTCCCGGATGCTTTCCCCCTTCGTCGGTATCACCTACTACCGCGTTAGAACACGTCAAGCTCTGCTTGTTGTCCTGTTATGCACTTGCTTGCTATGTATTTACTGTTTCTCCCCCCTCTTCTCTCCGGTAGACCCCGTGACGATGCTGATGCCCCTGTGGTCGACTACATCACCGACGACCCCTCTCTCTTGCCAGAGCAACCAGGCAAGCCCCCCCCCTTGATCACCAGATATCGCCTATTCTACTCTATACTGCTTGCATTAGAGTAGTGTAGCATGTTACTGCTTTCTGTTATACCTATTTTGATGCATAGCCTGGCCTTGTTACTATTGTTGTTACCTTTACCTGTAATCCTATCTGCTTAGCATAGGATGCTAGTATATTCATCTGTGGCCCTACATTCTTGTCCGTCTGCCGTGCTATACTATCGGGCCGTGATCACTCGGGAGGTGATCACGGGTATATACTATATACTTTATACATGATACATGTGGTGACCAAAGACGGGTCGGCTGGTGGAGCACCCGCGAGTGGATCTTTGTGGCGGAGCGACAGGGCAGGTTGAGACCGCCTAGGAGAGAGGTGGGCCTGGCCCTGTTAGGCGTTCGCGGATATTTAACACGCTTAACGAGATCTTGGTATTTGATCTGAGTTGGCTACGAGCCTATACGCACTAACCATCTACGTGGGAGTAGTTATGGGTATCCCGGCGTCGTGGTATCAGCCGAAGCACTTCAGACGTCAGCGACGGAGCGGCGCGCGCCGGATTGGACTGGAACGCCTGCTAGGCTAGGTCTGCTTCCGGCCGTCCTCGCAACGTGCAGGTGTGCTATGGGCGATGGGCCCAGACCCCTGTGCGCTTAGTTTTAGACCGGCGTGCTGGCCTCTCTGTTTTGCCTAGGTGGGGCTGCGACGTGTTGATCTTCCGAGGCCGGGCATGACCCAGGAAAGTGTGTCCGGCCAAATGGGATCAAGCGTGTTGGGTAAGTTGGTGCACCCCTGCAGGGAAGTTAATCTATTCGAATAGCCGTGATCTTCGGTAACAGGACGACTTGGAGTTGTACCTTGAGCTTATGACAACTAGAACCGGATACTTAATAAAACACACCCTTCCAAGTTCCACAGACAACCCGGTGATCGCTTTTCCACAGGGCGACGAGGGGAGGATCGCCGGGTAGGATTATGCTATGCGATGCTGACTGGAGATGCTACTTGGAGATGCTACTTGGAGATGCTACTTGGAGGACTTCAATCTACTCTCTTCTACATGCTGCAAGACGGAGGCTGCCAGAAGCGTAGTCTTCGACAGGATTAGCTATCCCCCTTTATTCTGGCATTCTGCAGTTCAGTCCACCGATATGGCCCTTTACACATATACCCATGCATATGTAGTGTAGCTCCTTGCTTGCGAGTACTTTGGATGAGTACTCACGGTTGCTTTTCTCCCTCTTTTCCCCTTTCCCTTCTACCTGGTTGTCGCAACCAGATGCTGGAGCCCTGGAGCCAGACGCCACCGTCGACGACGACCTACTACACCGGAGGTGCCTACTACTACGTGCAGCCCGCTGACGACGACCAGGAGTAGTTAGGAGGATCCCAGGCAGGAGGCCTGCGCCTCTTTCGATCTGTATCCCAGTTTGTGCTAGCCTTCTTAAGGCAAACTTGTTTAACTTATGTCTGTACTCAGATATTGTTGCTTCCGCTGACTCGTCTATGATCGAGCACTTGTATTCGAGCCCTCGAGGCCCCTGGCTTGTATTATGATGCTTGTATGACTTATTTTATTTTAGAGTTGTGTTGTGATATCTTCCCGTGAGTCCCTGATCTTGATCGTACACATTTGCGTGCATGATTAGTGTACGATTGAATCGGGGGCGTCACAAGTTGGTATCAGAGCCGACTGCCTGTAGGAATCCCCCTTCCACACTCCTTGGCCGAAGTCGAGTCTGGACATTGCAAAACTTTTACTAACTTGGCTGTGTGCCTTACGGGCCCACGTCGCCATCGGGTGGTATTAGGATCTTTTATTCCTCGCTATACTTGGGACTCTGATCTCTCTACTATTCCGGGTTAAATGAATTTGCTAACTCTAAGATTAGGATCTCGTGATCGCATCCACCCGAAGAGCCCCTTATTGCAGAGGATCGCCTGCTACATCAGAAGATTCCGAAGATACTCTCTGATGTTCTCTCGAGACTTGTGCCCATCACTTTGGCTATTCCTGACCACCGATAAATCCGTATGGATAACTACTTACACTTGCCATTCTTACGATCATCCCCCATTGATCTTGTTATTACAAGATACCCCGAAGTTTTCTCTATTGTTCCGAGAATACTTTGTGCCTACTGCCTAGCAGTTCTTTGCCACATGAATACCCCTTCGAATAAATCCTCGCACTTGTCGAGTATCCGCTCATCCCCAGTTGTTCAGTGTTTCACAAAAGTCTTCGAAATAATATTCGATCTTCCGAAAATCCTTTGGGGCCTTTGGCTCTTGAAATTCTTGCTTGCTTGCATTATGGATAATCCCATAAGTCTCGTAGTCATATTGACATTCCTTGTCATTACCATTTTGAGTCTGTTGACTCAATATGTTTGCGAATACACGCAATCATCATTGATCCTTATAAATTACTTTTCCGGCTGAGCTGCCATTCTTTTTACTGGAATTGGTTCTCGACCAATCCAATTGTCTTTGATTGTACCCTACGGCTATTCAACTTATCCACCCCTAATCAGAGCATTGCTTCTGATCCCTTGATTTGGAAATCATAATTCCTTTGCATTTGACAATTGAGTTAGTCAGTTGTTTCTATAATCTGCTTCCTCTAGTTGAGTACCGATGCTCACGTCAGATCCCTTGTGGACCACCAGATCCTTTGTTGGATTTTATCTGACAACGCCCTTCATATTCAATAAACTTGTGAGCCTTTTCTCGGATACATAATGCCTTTGGTAAATTGTATCGTCTGCTTTCTCAACCATGCTCTGCCTTCGAGCTTGAGTTAATTACTTCTAAAAGATTCTGGTATAGGATTCTAAGATGCCCCGATGGGTTGAACCTATGCCTTCCTTAATATGTGTGAACTCGAAAGTTTTCACGAGTCGTACTCTTCTGGTATTTTGCCAGATAAAATTTCAACGCTATAACTTCATCGAAAGCGAGAAGTGAATGAAAGGGTATGCATTGGAGAAGTGGGAGTCGACCTTGAACTTTGTGTTCATGCCCATGGACGCGATGTATATCCTATCATGGAAGCTTCTTGTAACAATAACTATTTCCTTGATAACTAACATATGGTATCTGTGAATTGATCCCTTGCAACCGTGGTTCCGACCATGATTGTTCTTCTTTGATCTCATTTCTCGGACAAGTTAAAACAATTGTCTCCTATGGATCAATACACCAGTCCAACCTTTACTTTGATCTTGTGTCGAGTATTACCCCCCTGGTATCTCGAGATTATCATGGAACTGCATAACTCCTTATGAGTTCTTCATCAAGTGCTACCTTCCCACTGATTCCAATTTTTCACGGGCTCTGAGTTAATAAACACTCAAAGACACCGATAACGGAACCGAGTCCGCACTACGGTTCAACAACTCTTCAGTAAGCTTCTATAAGTACGAGTTTGTACCCGATCACGCCATTCCTAGCCTGTTTGGCTATATCATTGTCGTGATGATTTTAACTGTGCTACCCGGTCCTTCTTCTCGGAGCACAATTTTCGACGATGAACTAACCTTACGTCGATCCTCATCGTCATACCATTTCGCCTTGAACAACAAGCTTGGTTTCGAGTTGTGTCGTACCCTTGGTTCCAATAACCTTTCACTTCATCATTACTTTGACTTGATGTCGTCGCCGATCGATTACATCTTCATGAACTCTCGCGACAAAGGTGTCGTGATCATCAACATTCTGAGCTCATCCAGGATATCAATTGAATTCATGATGAGAAATACCATCCTTGCCCTCGATGAATTGTATTATCATCGACCACTTTATTGCCTTCCCACCAACACAAGCTTGTTCATGCTTGGTGTTATACCTTGAGTTCCTTGCTATCCAGCAATTGTTCTTCTTTACCTTGGAGTATTACCATCCTTTATGTCAAGAATGTTCTGAGAATTGTTCCACCTCTTGAGAATTCTTGACATAGAAATACTTCTCACCATCACCATTCTTTCTTGGTCCCCGTGTTAATTCCAACAAGTGAAGGGTGTTGTTTGGATTCTTTCCTTCTAGCAACCCTATTTTTTTAGTTAATGGTCGAAAGTTCATTCTTAGGCTATTGATTATTGAATCACCATTCTGACATTGGTCGTGCAACCCAACCCATATTTCGGGCGCACCTTTCAACCAATGTTAATTGTGTATGTTTACCTCGAGCATACTTCCTTATATCATTTGATCTGACAAATGTTATCTCCTTGTTCACTTAATTGTGGAAATCCATCTTTTGGGAATCTCGGTGAATTGCCGTTGAGTTCACCAGACACCTCCTTGTCCTCTCCTTGGTTTAATGATGAACTATTGCTTCAGAAACCCGCTCCCATAGTTCATTTCTCGAGGATCTTGCAATGTCATTTCGACGATTTGTGTTGCACCTTTTTCCTCTCGGACCCCCTGAGTCTGAGGTTTCATGACACCAATTGGATATGAATCTCGGTCAGATATGATGGTTGGGACAACTTTCCAAGAGTTATGATGTTGATCCTTTGATGACCCGGTAACATGATGTCATGCCTAGCACCCCCCCCCCGGCTGGAGGACCTATCATTATAGATTCCTTTTCAGCAAGGTTATCCATTCATCCATGAGGAAATTGTAAGACTTATTCTACAAGTTATTCCTGATGGATCCTTCGTGTTTCCAAAGTCTGATCTTCACCTGATGACCATGTCAATGCTATCTCGAAGCATGTCTATGGTACTCCGATTTTCAACAAGACCATTTGAAGCCCAATGCTAAATGTTTCTTGCTCAATTACCCAAACACCGTTGTATGGGCAATGTCATGAAAATTCTCTCCCCTACCTAAAGAGTTTTCTACATTATATCCTGACATGGATATCATGCTCTGCTTGTCCTTGGGAAGGATATACCCTTGAAATATGTGTTTAAACATAATTTCCTTTCCATTGTTCTGTTTAATCTGATGATCATATTTTCCTTCCATTGTTGGTTTAACCTTTCTTGTGAACTATATGATCTGAGCAGTAATATTCTCCTGCTTATGTAAACACCTCGTTGTACAATTCTGTCAGTAAGACCCTGTTACTTTTGTTGATGACATTCCGGTAACCACCGATGGACGAGAACTTCGCCTACTGGTCCGCCTCGTTCAACGAGCAGGAAAATGGTTCTCTTCGTCCCTCGCCCTTGGTACCGACATTGTTGCCGACATAACTGACATGCTACTCTCTGACATGCCTTGCTATCGTGATCGTACAAGATGTCAGCCCCCCCTTTCTACTTTTAACCCACATGGTGGGCCCATAACCCACAGGTCCCAGGAACGAAACCTGACTCTCCTGTACAACCTGTTGTCAAAGTTATTCCTCGTGCTTGACTTTGTATGTAATTCACGGGCCACTTGCCTGTTGATCTATTCTGGTATCGGACACAATACTTATTCCCGTTGCTCAGAACCCCTTTCGCACTCTGCTTCAGGCAATGAACGATTGCCTATCCGCTTGAAACTTCTTATTGCACCGTCTTACTTTGCTCTCGATAGGTGTAATTTGTTCAACTCGAGAGATACTCATATGTTCATTCTTGGGATACCCCAGATGAATTTCCCTTATAACCTCCTATCATTGTAGAGCTGCCCCTTACCTATTCGTAAGTACGATGGAGTTCCCCGAAGAAAGGACGACAACTTCATCATGATGCTTTGGAATAAAGAATTGAAGACATCAACGAAAGGGATTAACTTCTTCAAGAAGATCCATTAGAATAACCAGAACCCCCCCCCCCTTACTCCCCTCTTAAATCTCGGGACGAGATTTCTTGTAGTGGAGGAGAATTGTGACGCCCGGATAATTAGACTACAGTAATCCCAAGCTAATGATGCCACGTCACCTCCATTACTGTGATTAAACTCACGTTGATTCGAACCCGATTCAAATTCAAATTTAAAACATAGGCAAACAACAAAAGTTTCCAAACTTTAAAACTAAAATGTTCGGAGTGAACTAAATAATGCAACGGTAATTATGGTGGAGAAACCAAACTTTGATAAAGTGTTTAAAGGCTCTAAGATAATTAAAACAGTAGTTAAAACAGTTAAATACATGCCTATTGAATTTTATAAAATATTAAACTATTTTATTTTCGGTTGAGAATTAAGGTGGCAGTAGTATATTTATAAATACAAATTTAGGTGCTAGTGTTTTTATAAAACTGTAATAAAAGGGACCTTAAAATAAAACAGAAAAGAAAATACAAAAGAGAAAAACTAAACAGACAAAAAAAAGAAAAGGGAAAAGAACCCCCCGCCCGGCTCCGGCCCAGCAGGCCATCAACCCCACTGGGCCACCCACCAGGCCCAGCCGGCCACACCTTATCCCCTCACCCCCCCTCAAACCCTAACCCGTAACCCCCTCCCCCACTCGCCCCCCACTACGCTCTCTTCCCCCTCTCTCCCGATTGGATCGGGAGGTGGGGCAAACCATCGATGCCGCCGCCCTAAGCCCGACGCCGTGCCCCCCCAGATCCTGTCCTCGCCGGACCGATCCGCCGCCGCCTGGACCTCGCCTCCTCACCCCCCTGCTCGTCGGAGCGTCGTCCCCGTCCGCCACCCCGAACCCCGCTGCTCGACGCCGTCATCGGAAGCCACCACGCCGGACCACACCACGCCGCCTCGCCGACCTTCCTCCTCGCCGGCGCCGTTGTCCCCGACTCTTCCTCAACACCCGCTGCCACGTACCCTACAACTATGGTGAGGCCCTCGGCCTCCCCTTCCCCTCGCTCGCACACCGTCCCGCACTGGCGCGGCCACCGCGACTCCCGTCTGCTGCCATTGACCGTTGCACTCGCCGCATCGTGGATGCGCCCGACCCCACCCTGGAGCCGCCCGCGGCCACCTGCCTCCGCGCGCGTCCACCGTCGAGCTCCCGCACGCCCTAGACCGCGCTTGGCCGCGCTCGACCGTGGCCGACAGCGCGCGCTCGCGCCCACGCCCCCTCTGACCAAGCCCGGCCATGGAGGGTCTCCGCTCCCCCTTGCTGCTGCCCGCCCGGCCACCACCGCCTCCATCCCGTGGATCCTGGCCACGCCCGCCAGGGCCGTCGCCGTCCGGGGCCTCCCCTGCTCCCCGCATCCTGCCGCTGTCGAGCGATGCCGCCGACGCAGCTGGGCCTCGCGCCCTCGCTGCGGTGGCCTCGGGCACGGGCACCCATTACCTGAAACCGCCACGCCCGCACCCGGCGCCCAGCGCCCACTAGTGCCCGAAAACCCACTAAGGCCCCTGGGGCCTATGACAGATGGGCCCCACGCCCAAAACATTTTTTTATTAAAAAAAGAGAATAAAAAATATAATAAACAAATAATTAATAATAAAATTAATTAATTAATTAACTTAACTAATCCTGTTTAGTTTAACTAATTAAGATTTATTAACCTAATAAATAGTTACCCTAATTAACTACTGTTAATTAGCTAAACAATCCCTAACAGGTGGGACCCACCTGTCAGGTTGACCCAGTCAACCTCTATTGACTGCTGACATCATGCTGACATCAGCAATCACTGTTCTGGATAATGTTGCATTAAAATAATTAAATAAATCCTGAAAATGATTTAAATCTTTTAAAATTAATAGAGAATAAACCGTAGCTCAGATGAAAATACTTTCTACATGAAAGTTGCTCAGAACGACGAGACGATTCCGGATACGCAGCCCGTTCGTCCACCACACACCCCTAACATATCAAACACGCAACTTTCCCCCTCCGGTTCATCTGTCCGAAAATGCGAAACTCCGGGAATACTTTCCCGGATGCTTTCCCCCTTCGTCGGTATCACCTACTACCGCGTTAGAACACGTCTAGCTCTGCTTGTTGTCCTGTTATGCACTTGCTTGCTATGTATTTACTGTTTCTCCCCCCTCTTCTCTCCGGTAGATCCCGTGACGATGCTGATGCCCCTGTGGTTGACTACATCACCGACGACCCCTCTCTCTTGCCAGAGCAACCAGGCAAGCCCCCCCCCCTGATCACCAGATATCGCCTATTCTACTCTATACTGCTTGCATTAGAGTAGTGTAGCATGTTACTGCTTTCTGTTATACCTATTTTGATGCATAGCCTGGCCTTGTTACTATTGTTGTTACCTTTACCTGTAATCCTATATGCTTAGCATAGGATGCTAGTATATTCATCTGTGGCCCTACATTCTTGTCCGTCTGCCGTGCTATACTATCAGGCCGTGATCACTCGGGAGGTGATCACGGGTATATACTATATACTTTATACATGATACATGTGGTGACCAAAGATGGGTCGGCTGGTGGAGCACCCGTGAGTGGATCTTTGTGGCGGAGCGACAGGGCAGGTTGAGACCGCCTAGGAGAGAGGTGGGCCTGGCCCTGTTCGGCGTTCGCGGATATTTAACACGCTTAACGAGATCTTGGTATTTGATCTAAGTTGGCTACGAGCCTATACGCACTAACCATCTACGTGGGAGTAGTTATGGGTATCCCGGCATCGTGGTATCAGCCGAAGCACTTCAGACGTCAGCGACGGAGCGGCGCGCGCCGGATTGGATTGGAACGCCTGCTAGTCTAGGTCTGCTTCCGGCCGCCCTCGCAATGTGCAGGTGTGCTATGGGCGATGGGCCCAGACCCCTGTGCGCTTAGGTTTAGACCGGCGTGCTGGCCTCTCGGTTTTGCCTAGGTGGGGCTGCGACGTGTTGATCTTCCGAGGCCGGGCATGACCCAGGAAAGTGTGTCCGGCCAAATGGGATCAAGCGTGTTGTGTAAGTTGGTGCACCCCTGCAGGGAAGTTAATCTATTCGAATAGCCGTGATATTTGGTAACAAGACGACTTGGAGTTGTACCTTGACCTTATGACAACTAGAACCGGATACTTAATAAAACACACCCTTCCAAGTTCCACAGATAACCCGGTGATCGCTTTTCCACAGGGCGACGAGGGGAGGATCGCCGGGTAGGATTATGCTACTGCGATGCTGCTGGAGATGCTACTTGGAGATACTACTTGGAGGACTTCAATCTACTCTCTTCTACATGCTGCAAGACGGAGGCTGCCAGAAGCGTAGTCTTCGACAGGATTAGCTATCCCCCTTTTATTCTGGCATTCTACAGTTCAGTCCACCGATATGGCCTTTTACACATATACCCATGCATATGTAGTGTAGCTCCTTGCTTGCGGGTACTTTGGATGAGTACTCACGGTTGCTTTTCTCCCTCTTTTCCCCTTTCCCTTCTACCTGGTTGTCGCAACCAGATGCTGGAGCCCTGGAGCCAGACGCCACCGTCGACGACGACTACTACACTGGAGGTGCCTACTACTACGTGCAGGCCGCTGACGATGACCAAGAGTAGTTAGGAGGATCCCAGGCAGGAGGCCTGCGCCTCTTTCGATCTGTATCCCAGTTTGTGCTAGCCATCTTATGGCAACTTGTTTAACTTATGTCTGTACTCAGATGTTGTTGCTTCCGCTGACCCGTCTATGATCGAGCACTTGTATTCGAGCCCTCGAGGCCCCTGGCTTGTATTATGATGCTTGTATGACTTATTTACGTTTTAGAGTTGTGTTGTGATATCTTCCCGTGAGTCCCTGATCTTGATCATACACATTTGCGTGCATGATTAGTGTACGATTGAATCGGGGGCGTCACAGGTTTCCTGACCATGGACATTGGATGTCATTGATAACGGGATCACATCATTAGGAGAATGATGTGATGGACAAGACCCAATCCTAAGCCTAGCACAAGATCGTGTAGTTCGTTTGCTAAAGCTTTTCTAATGTCAAGTATCATTTCCTTAGACCATGAGATTGTGCAACTCCCGGATACCGTAGGAGTGCTTTGGGTGTGCCAAACGTCACAACGTAACTGGGTGGCTATAAAGGTTCACTACAGGTATCTCCGAAAGTGTCTGTTGGGTTGGCATGAATCGAGACTGGGATTTGTCACTCCGTGTAACGGAGAGGTATCTCTGGGCCCACTCGGTAGGACATCATCATAATGTGCACAATGTGACCAAGGAGTTGATCACGGGATGATGTGTTACGGAACAAGTAAAGAGACTTGCCGGTAACGAGATTGAACAAGGTATCGGGATATCGACGATCGAATCTCGGGCAAGTACAATACCGCTGGACAAAGGGAATTGAATACGGGATTGATTGAATCCTCGACATCGTGGTTCATCTGATGAGATCATCGTGGAACATGTGGGATCCAACAAGGGTATCCAGATCCCGCTGTTGGTTATTGGCCGGAGAGTTCTCTCGGTCATGTCTGCATGGTTCCCGAACCCGTAGGGTCTACACACTTAAGGTTCGATGATGCTAGGGTTATTAGGAAGACTTGTATGTGATTACCGAATGTTGTTCGGAGTCCCGGATGAGATCCCGGATGTCACGAGGAGTTCCGGAATGGTACGGAGGTAAAGATTTATATATGGAAAGTTGTTGTTCGGGTTCCGGGAAAAGTTTGGTTTTTTTGGTATTGTACCGGGAAGCTTCCGGAATGTTTCGGAGGATTCCGGAGGGGTCCGGAGGTCCGGAAAATGTTCCACCACGTCCAATACAGTAGCATGGGCTGTAGGGGTGCGCCCTAACCTTAATGGGCCAAGGGCACCAGCCCCCCCAAGGCCCATGCGCATGGGAGAGGGGAAACCCTATGGGGGAGGGCCCCCACTTGACTTGGGAGGCACTCCTCCCCCCCTTGACCGCCGCCCCCAACCCTAGATGGGATCTAAGGGGGGGCGACCCCCTCTCTCCCCACCTATAAATAGTGGAGGGGCCGGAGGGCGGCCACTATGCTTGAACCTGGCGCAGCCCTCCCTCCTCCTACACCTCCTCCTCCTCCATAGTGCTTGGCGAAGCCCTGCTGGAGAACCACGAGCTCCATCACCACCACGCCGTCGTGCTGCTGTGGACTCTCTTCCTCAACCTCTTCCTTATCCTTGCTGGATCAAGGCGTGGAAGACGTCTCCGTTCCGTACGTGTGTTGAACGCGGAGGTGCCGTCCGTTTGGCGCTAGGATCATCGGTGATTTGGATCACGACGAGTACGACTCCATCAACCCCGTTCACTTGAACGCTTCCACTTAGCGATCTACAAGGGTATGTAGATGCACTCTCCTTCCCCTCGTTGCTAGATTACTCCATAGATTGATCTTAGTGATGCGTAGAAAATTTTAAATTTCTGCTACGACCCCCAACAGTGGCATCATGAGCTAGGTCTATGCGTAGTTTCTATGCACGAGTAGAACACAAAGCAGTTGTGGGCGTCGATATTGTCAATTTACTTGCCATTACTAGTCTTATCTTGATTCGGCGGCATCGTGGGATGAAGCGGCCCGGACCGACCTTACACGTACTCTTACATGAGACTGGTTCCACCGACTGACATGCACTAGTTGCATAAGGTGGCTAGCGGGTGTCTGTCTCTCCCACTTTAGTCAGATCGGATTCGATGAAAAGGGTCCTTATGAAGGCTAAATAGAAATTGGCATATCACGTTGTGGTTTTGGCGTAGGTAAGAAACGTTCTTGCTAGAAACCTATAGCAGCCACGTAAAAACTTGCAACAACAAGTAGAGGACGTCTAACTTGTTTTTGCAGCATATGCCTTGTGATCTGATATGGCCAAAAGGATGTGATGAATGATATATGTGATGTATGAGATTGATCATGTTCTTGTAATAGGAATCACGACTTGCATGTCGATGAGTATGACAACCGGCAGGAGCCATAGGAGTTGTCTTAATTTATTTATGACCCGCGTGTCAACACAAACGTCATGTAATTACTTTACTTTATTGCTAAAGCGTTAGCCATAGTAGTAGAAGTAATAGATGACGAGACAACTTCAAGAAGACACGATGATGGAGATCATGGTGTCATGCCGGTGACAACGATGATCATGGAGGCCCGAAGATGGAGATCAAAAGGAGCAAAATGATATTGGCCATATCATGTCACTATTTGATTGCATGTGATGTTTATCATGTTTTACATCTTTTTTGCTTAGAACGACGGTAGCTTAAATAAGATGATCCCTCACTAAAATTTCAAGAAAAGTGTTCCCCCTAACTGTGCACCGTTGCGAAGGTTTGTCGTTTCGAAGCACCACGTGATGATCGGGTGTGATAGATTCTAACGTTCGAATACAACGGGTGTAAGCCAGATTTACACACGCAATACACTTAGGTTGACTTGACGAGCCTAGCATGTACAGACATGGCCTCGGAACACGGAAGACCGAAAGGTCGAGCATGAGTCGTATAGAAGATACGATCAACATGTAGATGTTCACCGATGTTGACTAGTCCGTCTCACGTGATGATCGGACACGGCCTAGTTGACTCGGATCATGTTTCACTTAGATGACTAGAGGGATGTCTATCTGAGTGGGAGTTCATTAAATAATTTGATTAGATGAACTCAATTATCATGAACATAGTCTAAATTGTCTTTGCAAATATGTTGTAGATAAATAGCTCACGTTGTAGCTCCCTGTTTTAATACGTTCCTAGAGAAAGACCAAGTTGAAAGATATTGTAAGCAATGATGCGGACTAGGTCCGTAGTCCGAGGAGTGTCCTCACTGCTACACAGAAGGCTTACGTCTTTGATGCACCGCTCGATGTGCAAACCCCTAAAGCGTCGTCTATGGATGTTGTGAACAGCTGACAGACACATCCTGATGACTACTTGATAGTTTAGTGCACCATACTTTACGGCTTGAATCGGGATTCCAATGACGTTTTGAACGCCATAAGACATATGAGATGTTCCAAGAGCTGAAATTGGGATTTCAGGCTCATGCCCGTGTTGAGAGGTGTGAGACCTCTGACAAGTTATTTTGCCAACAAGATGGAGGAGAATAGCTCAACTAGTGAGCATGTGCTCAGAATGTCTGGTGCTACAATCACTTAAATCAAGTGGGAGTTAAGCTTCCAGATAAGATAGTGATTGATAGAGTTCTCTAGCCACTATCACTAAGCTACTAGATCTTCGTGATGAACTATGACATGCAAGGGATGGAGTTGATCCCGGAGCTGTTCGCGGTGCTTAAGACCGCAAAAGGTAGAAATCAAGAAGGAGCATCAAGTGTTGATGGTTTAACAAGACCACTGGTTTCAATAAGGGCAAGGGCTAGAAGGGAAACTTCATATGGATGGCAAACCAGTTGCCGCTCCAGTGAAGGAACCCAAGGTTGAACCCAAACCCGAGACTAAGTGCTTCTATTGTAAGGGGAACAGTCACTGGTAGCGGAATTACCCCAAATGCACAGTAGATAAAAGGCTGGCAACTTCAACAAAGTATATACGTGTTATTAATGTGTACCTCACTAGTACTCCTGGTAGCACCTGGGTATTGGATACCGGTTCAGTTGCTATTATTGGTGACTTGAAGCAAAAGCTACGGACTAAACGGAGACTGGCTAAGGGTGAGGTGACGATGTGTGTTGGAAGTGTTTCCAAAATTGATGAGATCACCATCGCATGCTCCATCTGCCTTCGGGATTAGTATTGAACCTAGATAAATGTTATCAGGTGTCTACATTGAGCATAAATATGATTAGATCATGTTCATTGCAATACGGTTATTCATTTAAGTTAGAGAATAATGGTTATTCTGTTTACATGAATAATACCTTCCATGGTCATGCACCCTATGTGAATGGTTCATTGGATCTCGGTCGTGGTAATGCACATGTTCACGCTAAAAGATGTAGAGTTAATAATGATAGTACCACTTTCTTGTGGCACTGCCGCTTAGGTCATATTGGCGTAAGATGCATGAAGAAACTCCATATCGATGGATGTTTGGAGTCACTTGATTTTGAATCGCTTGACACATGCGAGCCATGCCTCATGGGCAGGATGACTAAGACCCTGTTTTCAAGTACAATGAAACGGGCAGTGACTTGTTGGAAATCATGCATGCTGATGCGTGTGATCCAATGAGAATTGAAGCGTGCGGTGGATATCGCTATTTTGTCATCTTCACTAACGATTTAGGTAGATATAGGTATATCTACTTAATGAAGCACAAGTCTGAAACGTTTGAAAAGTTCAAACAATTTCATAGTGAAGTTAAGAATCATCATAACAAAGAAGATCATGTTCCTACGATCTGATCAAAAGGGGATTTTCTGAGTTATGAGTTTGGCAATCACTTAAGACATTGTGGAATTGTTTCGCAGTTGAAGCCACCTGGAACACCACAGGGTAATGGTGTATCCGGATGTCGTAGTCGAACCTTATGAGATATGGTGCGATCTATGATGTCTCTTACCGATCTACCGTTTTCATTTTGAGGTTATGCGTTAGAGACAGCTGCATTCACTTTAGATAGGGCACCATCTAAGTCCGTTGAGACGACGTCGTGTGAACATTGCTTTGGCAAGAAACCAAAGTTGTCGTTTCTTAATGTTTGGGGCTGCGATGCTTAAGGCTTCAGCCGGAGAAGCTCGAACCCAAAGAGGACAAACACATCTTCATAGGATACCCAAAGGTGACAGTTGGGTACACCTTCTATCTCAGATCCGAGGGCAAATTGTTTGTCGCTAAGAACGGGTCCTTTCTCGCGAAGGAGTTTCTCTTGAAAGAATTGAGTGGGAGGAAGATAGAACTTGATGAGGTTGTCGAACCTTTATTTCAACCAGAGAGTGATGCAACACAGAAAGATGTTTTCTGTGGTGCCTACGTCTGTTGGAGAGGAAGTTAATGATAGTGATCATGAAGCTTCGGATCAAGTTGCTATCGAACCTCATAGGTCGACAAGGATATGTACTACTCCTGAGTGGTACGGTAATCCTGTCTTAGATATCATGTTGTTAGACAACAATGAACCTACGAGCTATGGAGAAGCGATGGTGGGCCCGTATTCCGACAAATGGTTAGAAGCCATGAAATCCGAGATAGGATCCATGTATCAGAACAAAGTATGGACTTTGGTGGACTTGCCTATTGATCGGCAAGCCATTGAGATAAATGGATCTTTAAGAAGAAGACGAACGTGGGCGGTAATGTTACCGTCTATGAAGCTCGACTTGTGGGAAAGAGTCTTTTCACAAGTTCAAGGAGTTGACTACGATGAGAATTTCTCACCCGTAGCGATGCTTAAGTCTGTCGGAATCATGTTAGCATTAGCTGTATTTTTCGATTATGAAATCTTACAGATGGATGTCAAAACAAGTTTTCTTACCAGTTTTCGTAAGAAAAATTGTATGTGATACAATAAAAGGTTTTGTCAATCCTAACGATGCTAAAAGGTATGCCGGCTCCAGCAATCCTTCTATGGACTAGAGCAAGCATCTCGGAATCGGAATATATGTTTTGATGGAGTAATCAAAGCTTTTAGGTTTATACAATGTTTGCTAGAAACTTGTATTTACAAGAAAGTGAGTGGGAGCACTACAACATTTCTGATAAGTATATGTGGATGACATATTGTTGATTCGAAATGATGTAGAATTTCTGGAAAGCATAAACGATTGTTTGAAGAGTGATTTTCAAAGGAAGACCTGGATAAAGCTGCTTACATATTAGGCATAAAGATCTATAGAGATAGATCAAAACGCCTCATGATACTTTCAAAGAACGCACACCTTGACATGTTTTTGAAAGAGTTCAAAATAGATTAGTCAAAGAAGGGGTTCTTACCTGAGTTGTAAGGTGTGAAGTTGAGTAAGACTCAAAGCTTGACCACGACAGAAGAAAGAAGAGGGACGAAGGTCGTCCCCTATGCTCTTGTCATAGGCTCTATACGGTATGCCATGCTGAAGTACCGCACCTAATGTGTGCCTTGCCACATGTCTGGCAAGAGGGTACAAAGGTGATCTAGGAGTGGACCACCAGATAGCGGTCAAAATTATCCTTAGAGGAATAAGGAAATGTTTCTCGGTTATGGAGGTGATAAAGAGTTCGACATAAAGAGTTATGTCAATGCAAGCTTAACACCTATCCGGATAGCTCTGAGTAGAGATACCGGATACGCATAATGGAGCAACAATTTGGAATAGCTCCAAGTGGAACGTGGTAGCAGCATCTACGATATGACATAAAGTTTTGCGAAATACATAGGGATCTGAATATGGCAAGACCCGTTGACTACAACCTCTCTCACAAGCATAACATGATCAAACCCAGAACTCTTTGAGTGTTTATCACATAGTGATGTGAACTAGATCATTGAGTCTAGTAGACTCTTGGATGTTGGTCACATGGCGATGTGACCTGTGAGTGTTAATCACATGGCGATGTGAACTAGATTATTGACTCTAGTGCAAGTGGGAGACTGTTGGAAATATGCCCTAGAGGCAATAATAAATTAGTTATTATTATATTATATTTCACTGTTCATGATAATCGTTTATTATCCATGCTAGAATTGTATTGATAGGAAACTCAGATACATGTGTGGATACATAGACAACACCATGTCCCTAGTAAGCCTCTAGTTGACTAGCTCGTTGATCAATAGATGGTTAGGGTTTCCTGACCATGGACATTGGATGTCGTTGATAACGGGATCACATCATTAGGAGAATGATGTGATGGACAAGACCCAATCCTAAGCCTAGCACAAGATCGTGTAGTTCGTTTGCTAAAGCTTTTCTAATGTCAAGTATCATTTCCTTAGACCATGAGATTGTGCAACTCCCGGATACCGTAGGAGTGCTTTGGGTGTGCCAAACGTCACAACGTAACTGGGTGGCTATAAAGGTTCACTACAGGTATCTCCGAAAGTGTCTGTTGGGTTGGCACGAATCGAGACTGGGATTTGTCACTCCGTGTAACGGAGAGGTATCTCTGGGCCCACTCGGTAGGACATCATCATAATGTGCACAATGTGACCAAGGAGTTGATCACGGGATGATGTGTTACGGAACGAGTAAAGAGACTTGCCGGTAATGAGATTGAACAAGGTATCGGGATACCGACGATCGAATCTCAGGCAAGTACAATACCGCTGGACAAAGGGAATTGAATACGGGATTGATTGAATCCTCGACATCGTGGTTCATCCGATGAGATCATCGTGGAACATGTGGGAGCCAACATGGGTATCCAGATCCCGCTGTTGGTTATTGGCCGGAGAGTTGTCTCGGTCATGTCTGCATGGTTCCCGAACCCGTAGGGTCTACACACTTAAGGTTCGATGATGCTAGGGTTATTAGGAAGACTTGTATGTGATTACCGAATGTTGTTCGGAGTCCTGGATGAGATCCCAGACGTCACGAGGAGTTCCGAAATGGTCCGATGGTAAAGATTTATATATAGAAAGTTGTTGTTCGGGTTCCGAGAAAAGTTCGGTTTTTTTCGGTATTGTACCGGGAAGCTTCCGGAATGTTCCGGAGGATTCCGGAGGGGTCCGGAGGTCCGGAAAATGTTCCACCACATCCAATACAGTAGCATGGGCTGTAGAGGGGCGCCCTAACCTTAATGGGCCAAGGGCACCAGCCCCCCCAAGGCCCATGCGCATGGGAGAGGGGAAACCCTAAGGGGGAGGGCCTCCACTTGACTTGGGAGGCACTCCTCCCCCCCTTGGCCGCCGCCCCAACCCTAGATGGGATCTAAGGGGGGCCGGCCCCCTCTCTCCCCACCTATAAATAGTGGAGGGGTCGGAGGGCGGCCACTACGCTTGAACCTGGCGCAGCCTTCCCTCCTCCTACACCTCCTCCTCCTCCATAGTGCTTGGCGAAGCCCTGCTGGAGAACCACGAGCTCCATCACCACCACGCCGTCGTGCTGCTGTTGGACTCTCTTCCTCAACCTCTTCCTTCTCATTGCCGGATCAAGGCGTGGGAGACGTCTCCGTTCCGTACGTGTGTTGAACGCGGAGGTGCCGTCCGTTCGGCGCTAGGATCATCGGTGATTTGGATCACGACGAGTACGACTCCATCAACCCCGTTCACTTGAACGCTTCCGCTTAGCGATCTACAAGGGTATGTAGATGTCAGGACCCCGACTCAATGTCACATCGATCTAGCCGGTAACACCTCATATCACTTTGCGGCCTCACGCACGGTATCCCCACGGGTGTCGCCTTACCTTTGCCCGGAACCGTTTGCGCCTTTTGGCTCACGTATATGATAGTGTCGCTAGCATCCATATGATAAGGAGCCCGGGCTGACATGACTAGTCGTAAACCCAAAGTGGCACAGACTTACAGGGACAGGCATCCATGACCCAGCTTCGAACGTGTCGGTCATCAGCAAGTGGGTCCGGGCTGTAGCACTGGGCTAGCAGGACTCCGGTAAACCGGGCTGTAGCGGGCTAACAGGACTCCGGTACTCAAAGCGTGACATTTCCACGAAGGGACAGACACAGGAACGAAGAAGGACACATGCCGGCCAGCCTAAGTGTTCCAGAGCAGTAGCAAGCTACCATGGCTCAGCGGTAACACTAGGAGACATTTCCCGGTAAGAGAGGCTACTAAAGATAAACAACTAGATGGTCAGATCCCACACATACCAAGCATTTCAATCATACACACAATATGCTCGATATGTGCAAATACAACGAAGCATCACAACATGACTCTATGACTCAAGTACTTTATTTAAGGCTCAGGGAGCCATACATAACATACACAAAGGTACGGGTCTCACGACCCAACATACAAGTCATACAGTCATACAAACCGGCACCGGAAGTAACTTGTCTGAGTGCAGACAACTAGTAAAATAAAAGAGGCTTGGAAAGCCTAACTATACTACGTGGTCCTTCACAAGCTCAGGGTCACCACCTGGGTCTTTAGCCTACTCGTTGATGTCAACGTCTACATAGAACCCATCAGAAGGCGTTGCAGCGTCTTCTGTAAAATGTAGATTATAGCAACATGAGTACAAAGGTACTCAGCAAGACTTACATCAGATCCTACATACATGCATATTATCAAGAAGGGTTGGTGGAGTTATTGCAGCAAGCCAGCTTTGACTCTTGGCTAGACTATCCTATGATACTCCAACTTGAAATGGTTTTGCGCACACGAGTCCACTACTCACCACTTCAATACACTACCGAGGATCCACCTCCGTCTTCCTACGGAAGAGCCATCCTCGGCACTCACACTTATCTTGAGGCTTTTAACAGTTTCCATTTACTTGTCTATGAACTGTATAGGCAACCAAGTAGTCCTTTACCGCGGACGCGGCTATTCGAATAGATCATGTTAACCCTGCAGGGGTGTACTTCTTCATACACGCTCTCACCACTTACCGTTGTTTACACGACATGTACTCGGCAACCTTCAAGCGGAAGCCCAACGTGGGTGTCGGCCACGACCTACCTAATCACCTAAGCCTCCAGTCCAGGTTTATCGCCTATTCAGGTTCCATCCGCAGGGAGTCCGGCCGAGGTTTCCCATACGGCCCCGAACGATGTGAACAGGGTTCCCGAGATACCTAACGGGTATTCGGTACACCGTGCCACGTACCTACCGCATCACAGCCCACCCCTACGGTCAGCGCTGTCCACGGCCTCCAGTAGGCTACAAACACCAGAAACTACTTGCAACTCCTGGACGGAGAACTAGGGTGAATAAGAAGCCGAGAGGGTCCATTGGTTTCGGGCCCAATGCATGGTAGTAGCTGATTCTTAAATCACACATACAGATCTCAGTGCTTAAGGTCGGCTTCAATGAAACAACCCACCATGTACTCCTACATGGCCTCTCATCGATACCTTTACCAAATCGTGTTCACCACACCACTCTCATTACCGACATAAACATTTCACTCTAGCCCATCACCCAGATGAACCAGACCTGACACGACTCTAAGCATAGCAGGCATAGCAAGGTAGGAACAACACATACATATGGCTCAAACAACTCCTACACATGCTAGTGGGTTTCATCTAGTTACTGTGGCAATGACAGGTCATGCAGAGGAAATGGGTTCAACTACCGTAGCACACAGCAGTTTGAAACGCGTTGTCTTAATGCAGTAAAAAAGAGCAGGAGCGAGAACATGGGATTGTATCGATATGATCAAATGGTTGGTTGCTTGCCTGATGGTTCGATGCACTGATACGGTTCTTCGTTAGGGTAATCACGGTACTCCTTGGAGGCAGAACCTGTCGCAAAGTACACCGATACACAACCATCACCAAACAATGTGCAACAATATGATGCATGCATGAAACATGGCAATATGAGTGTGTTGGGCTAATGCAACTAAAGCCAGAAGGGTTTGAACAAATTTGAATCAAAGATTCAAATTTCAAACTCAAACATGGCCTTTTAAAGTGCTTTTCCTTGTTCTGCTTAAAACATCAATTTAACTTGTTTGATCATGCATGAAAATAGTACAGATGGATAGATTGGATTTTTCTGATCATTTTTCATATATAATTTGTCCAATTTGGAGTTACAGAATAAAAGTTATGAATTTTTGAAGTTTAAATAATATTCTGGAATTTCCTGATTTAATTTAAACCCAGAAATATGATTATTGCGCCAGCATGACGTCAGCATGACGTCAGTGGTCAACTGCGGCTGGCTGAGGTCAAACCTGACGTGTGGGGCCCACACGTCAGTGACAGGGGGGTTAAACAGAGTTAAATTAATCCTAATTACTAATTAGGGGCGCTGGGGCCCACTGGTCAGTGTCAGGGGGTTAACTAACAGTGGTTAGCGCTAATCCTAATTAGCTACAGGGCTGGGCCCACCTGTCAGGGACTCAGGGGGGGGTCCTGCCGTGGTCAAAGTGGGTCAAACCCACCGGCGACGTGACGCCGGCGAGGCCCGAGACGGCGGCGCGATGCGGGATCGCGCTATAGGGCACGGGCGAGGCTGTGCTTGGGCTCGTTGGAGAGCCCTTGCTCCCGCGCGTCGAACGGTGGTGGTGGCCGGGCCTAAGGTGGCCGGAGTCGTCGACGGCGAGCTCGTGAGCGGCGGCCGGAGTTCGGGTGCGGTCGGAGTCGGCGTTGCAGGGGGTTTGGGGAGGCGTTGGTGCGTGCTGCGTGCTCCTAGTGAGGCGTGGAGCACGATAGTGTGCTCGGTTGGGCGCTACGGTGACCGTGGCCACGACGGCGACATCGCCGGCGGCGTGGAGCTCTCGGCCAAGGTGGGGCTAAGGCCTAGAGGTCGAAAGAGACCCGGGAAGAAGGGGGAAACGACTCGGGGGCTCACCGCGGTTGCAGTGGGCGTCGAAGCGGGCTCGGGGACGCGCTGGAGACGGCGAATTCGTCGGTGACGGTGGTCGGAGCCCGAAGAGGGGAACGGAGGCGTGACGGCGATGCAGAGCTTCCGAAGACCCGTGGAGCGGTGGGGAGGAAGAGGAGGTCGAGGCGGAGCTCCTAAGCTAGTCGGGGGAGTGAGGGGTGGCCGGAGATGGCTGCTATGGCGAACGGCGGCGACGGTGGTGTTCGGCCGTGTGAGAGAGAGAGCGAGGGAGAGGAGGGGAGAGCCGGGGGAGAGTGAGAGAGAGCAGGGGGGAGGCGTGGCGTCGTCCAGGGCAACGAGCGAGGAGGGGAGGGCAGGCAAGCAGGGAGAGAGGTGGCGTGGCGCGGTGGCGGGCGCGCGCGCCGGCCACACTCCCCTCCCTCTGTCGGGACGAAGACGACAGAGGAGGGAGGCGGGCTGGGCCGCCTGCTGGCTGGGCCGGCCAGCTGGATGGGCTGCACAGGGAGGAGCCCAGGTAAGCTTCTCCCCTTTATTTTTTTTTCTGTTTTCTAATTTCTGACATTTGTTTTGATTTAAATAATATAGTAAATCATTTATTTAACTTATGCCAATTTTTGCAGGGGCTAGATATATTATTCCAGAGCTCCTTTATAATTGGCATAATATTTGGACATATATTAATATATATAGAAATATATTTCCAATGCAAATATTTATGCCTTAATTCCAAATGCCCAAAATAAATGTCCATGAGCCACTAAAAATATTGGTTTGATTTTTATCTCTGTCCAATATTTTCAGAGAGCAACATGAGCATTTTCTTGGACCCTTTTGGAGAAATTTTTATTTGGATCATTTTCAAAATGATTCTGAGGGTTTCACAGATCCCCATTTCAAGTTAAATGGAATTTTAAACATGATGCACACACTCTAATGCATGACTAGCTAGGGTGTGACAGTAGATGCACTCTCCTTCCCATCGTTGCTAGATTACTCCATAGATTGATCTTGGTGATGCGTAGAAAATTTTAAATTTCTGCTACGATCCCCAACAAGAAGCCCACGGAGTATCGGAGTTGGATCAGAAGTCCCGGGCTGCCCACGAGGGTGGGGGCGCGCCCACCCCCTGGGCGCGCCCCCCTGCCTCGTGGACAACCCGGAGGTCCACCGATGTACTTCTTCCTCCCATATATACCCATATACCCTAAAAATTTCGGGGAGCACAATAGATCGGGAGTTCCGCCGCCAGAAGCCTCCGTAGCCACCGAAAACCTATCTAGACCCGTTCCGGCACCCTACCGGAGGGGGGGGGAATCCCTCTCCGGTGTCTATCTTCATCATCCCGGTGCTCTCCATGACGAGGAGGCAGTAGTTCTCCCTCGGGGCTGAGGGTATGTACCAGTAGCTATGTGTTTGATCTCTCTCTCTCTCTCTCTCTCTCTCTCTCGCGTTCTTGAGGTGGTACAATCTTGATGTATCGCGAGCTTTGCTATTATAGTTGGATCTTATGATGTTTCTCCCCCTCTACACTCTTGTAACGGATTGAGTTTTCCCTTTGAAGTTATCTTATCGGGTTGAGTCTTTAAGGATTTGAGAACACTTGATGTATGTCTTGCGTGGGATAACCGTGGTGACAATGGGGTATTCTATTGATTCACTTGATGTATGTTTTGGTGATTGATACGTCTCCGTCGTATCTATAATTTTTTATTGTTCCATGCCAATATTATTCAACTTTCATATACTTTTGGCAACTTTTTATACTATTTTTGGGACTAACATATTGATCCAGTGCCCAGTGCCAGTTCCTGTTTGTTGCATGTTTTTTGTTTCATGGAATATCCATATCAAACGGAGTCCAAACGGGATAAAAACTGAAGGAGATTTTTTTGGAATATATATGATTTTGGGAAGAAAAATCCACACGAGACGGTGCCCGAGGTGGCCACGAGGCAGGGGGGCGCGCCCCTGACCCTCGTGGGCCACCCATAAGGCGGTTGGTGCCCTTCTTTCGCCGCAAGAAAGCTAATTTCCGGATAGAGATCGTGTCAAAATTTCAGCCCAATCGGAGTTACGGATCTCCGGGAATATAAGAAACGGTGAAAGGGAAGAATCTAAGAATGCAGAAACAGAGAGAGACAGAGAGACAGATCCAATCTCGGAGGGGCTCTCGCCCCTCCCTTTCCATGGAGGCCATGGACCAGAGGGGGAACCCTTCTCCCATCTAGGGAGGAGGTCAAGGAAGAAGAAGAAGGAGGGGATCTCTCTCCCCCCTGCTTTCGGTGGCACCGGAGTGCCACCGGGGGCCATCATCATCACCGTGATCTACACCAACACCTCTGCCATCTTCACCAACATCTCCATCACCTTCCCCCCTCTATCTACAGTGGTCCACTCTCCCGCAACCCGTTGTACCCTCTACTTGAACATCGTGCTTTATGCTTCATATTATTATCCAATGATGTGTTGCCATCCTATGATGTGTGAGTAGATTTTCGTTGTCCTATTGGTGGTTGATGAATTGCTATGATTGATTTAATTTGCTTGTGGTTATGTTGCTATCCTTTGGTGCCCATCATATGATTGCGCGCGTGGATCACACCCTAGGGTTAGTTGTATGTTGATAGGAATTGATGCATACGGGATTGAAGGGGGACCAATATATCTTAATGCTATGGTTGGGTTTTACCTTAATGAACATTAGTAGTTGCGGATGCTTGCTAATAGTTCCAATCATAAGTGCATAGAATTCCAAGTCAGGGATGACATGCTAGCAGTGGCCTCTCTCACATAATACTTGCTATTAGTCTAGTAAAGTAGTCAATTGCTTAGGGGCAATTTTGCAACTCCTACCACCACTTTTCCACGCTTGCTACATTTACTTTATTGTTTCTTTATCTAAACAGCCCCTACTTTTTATTTACGTACTCTTTATTATCTTGCAAACCTATCCACCAACACCTACAAAGTACTTCTAGTTTCATACTTGTTCTAGGTAAAGCGAACATCAAGCGTGCGTAGAGTTGTATCGGTGGTCGATAGAACTTGAGGGAATATTTGTTCTACCTTTAGCTCCTCGTTGGGTTCGACACTCTTACTTATCGAAAACTGTTGCGATCCCCTATACTTGTGGGTTATCAAGACCTTTTTCTGGCGCCATTGCCGGGGAGCAATAGCGTGGGGGTGAATATTCTCGTGTGTGCTTGTTTGCTTTATAACTAAGTAATTTTTATTTGCTGTTTTTAGTTGTTTTCTATCTTTAGTTATGGGTAGGAAACACAAAATACCAAAAAAATTAGTTGTACCTACTAAACCAATGGTTGAAGGACCACTCAAAATCTATCACACTGTTGAAGCTTATTACTTGGATCATCTTCGATCCCTATGTGCTCGTGTTGAAACCCCAACTAGCTTAGTTGAGGGCAAATCTTTAGATGAGCATGCTTATTATGTGCGACACCGAATATCTGAAAAAGGGAAAACTTTACTGGATCAAATTCATCGTTTGCAATGCTATGCTTGGAATTTATGTGAAATATATGATTATACTTGTTGTTCTGAAGACCCTAAGAAACACCTTCCCTACCAATGTTTGTTTAGTGATAATGGAATCGTATCCTGTTATGCTAAGGGTGTTTATAGTTACTATGATGTTCAACAAATTGAAGAATTTGTTGCTTTTAAGGGTGCTTACGAAATTGCTTCTTTGATTGAAAAGTATGATGCTACTCTTTACAAATCTGAAAATTTTGCCATACTTAAATATTGTTATGATAATTATGCTTCTAATGCCTATGTTGAACCATATATTGACTACTACTCCGATGTCCAAGAAGAGACTAATATTTTGCAGGAGTCTATGGAAGAAAAAATTGATGAAACTGTGAGATCATTGGATGAAAAAGATGAGGAAGAGAGCGAAGAACAAAAGGAGGAAGAGCGGATTAGCTACCTGTGCCCACCTTCTAATGAGAGTAACTCTTCAACTCATGCATTGTTTAATTTCCCTTCGTGCTTACCAGAGGATGATTGCTATGATGATTGTTATGATCCCGTTGATTCTTTTGAAATATCCCTTTTGATGATGCTTGTGGCCAAGATGCCAATATGAATTATGCTTATGGAGATGAACTTGCTATAGTTCCTTATCTTAAACATGAAATTTTTGCTATTGCACCCACGCATGATAGTCCTATTATCTTTTTGAATTCTCCCAACTACACTATATCGGAGAAGTTTGCTCTTATTAAGGAATATATTGATGGGTTGCCTTTTACCGTTGCACATGACGATTTTTATGAATATAATATGCATGTGCTTGCTGCTCCTACTTGTAATTATTATGATAGAGGAACTATATCTCCACCTCTCTATGTTTCCAACATGATAAAATTGCAAGAAACTGTTTATACTATGCATTGGCCTTTACTTTGTGTGCATGAATTGTTCTTTTATGACATGCCGATGCATAGGAAGAGAGTTAGACTTCGTCATTACATGATATATGTTACCTTGTGCTCACCACTAAATTACAAATCATTGTTAATTAGAATTGGCTTTGATATACCTTGGGATCCGGGTGGATCCATTACTTGAGCACTATATGCCTAGCTTAATGGCTTTAAAGAAAGCACTGCCAGGGAGACAACCCGGAAGTTTTAGAGAGTCATTTATTTCTGTTGTGTGCTTTTATAAAGTTTAGAAATAAAAATAATGTGCCAAGGTTTGCCTTTAGGATGTTTACATTTGCTTGATGGTTTGTACGGTGCAGGACAGTAACTTTGGCTATAGTGCGCAATTTTACATTTTTAGCTGGAACGTCAAATGGTTCTGATTATTTTTGCACTGTCTTCCTATACAAATTGTTTATGTTTAAGTATCAGAAGTATGGTGAATGTCAGATTATTACAGACTGTTCTGTTTTAGACAGATTCTGTTTTTGATGCATAGTTTGCTTATTTTGATTAAACTATCAATTTATATCAGTGGATTAAGCCATGGAAAAGTTGTATTACAGTAGACACAATGAAAAAACAAAATATGAATTGGTTTGCAATAGTAATTAGAGTAGTGATTTGCTTTATTATACTAACGGATCTTACCGAGTTTTCTGTTGAAGTTTTGTGTGGATGAAGTGTTCGATGATCGAGAAGGTCTCGATGTGAGAAGAAGGAAGAGAGGCAAGAGCTCAAGCTTGGGGATGCCCGAGGCACCCTAAGTAAATATTCAAGGAAGACTCAAGCGTCTAAGCTTGGGGATGCCCCAGAAGGCATCCTCTCTTTCTTCAACAAGTATCGGTATGTTTTCGGATTCGTTTCGTTCATGCGATATGTGCAATCTTGGAGCGTCTTTTTCATTTAGTTTTCATTTTTCTTTTATACACCATGATGGTATGAGATAGTCCTTGGTTGATTTATAGAATGCTCTATGCACTTCACTTATATCTTTTGAGTATGGCTTTATAGAATGCTTCATGTGCTTCCCTTATAGCATTTGAAGTTTGGATTGCCTGTTTCTCTTTACATAGAAAACCGCCATTAGTAGAATGCTCTTTTGCTTCACTTAGATTTGTTAGAGCGTGGGCATATATTTTGTAGAAAGAATTAAACTCTCTTGCTTCACTTATATCTATTTAGAGAGATGACAGGAATTGACCATTCACATGGTTAGTCATAAAATCCTACATAAAACTTATAGATCACTGAATATGATATGTTTGATTCCTTGCAATAGTTTTGCGATATAAATATGGTAATATTAGAGTCATGCTAGTGGGTGGTTGTGGATTGTAGAAATACTTGTGTTGAGGTTTGTGATTCCCGTATCATGCACGTATGGTGAACCGTTATGTAACGAAGTTGGAGCATGAGGTATTTATTGATTATCTTCCTTATGAGTGGCGGTCGGGGACGAGTGATGGTCTTTTCCTACCAATCTATCCCCCTAGGGGCATGCGTAGTAGTACTTTGCTTCGAGGGCTAATAAACTTTTGCAATAAGTATGTGAGTTCTTTATGACTAATGTTGAGTCCATGGATTATACACACTCTCACCCTTCCATCATTGCTAGCCTCTCTAGTAACGCGCAACTTTCGCCGGTACCATAAACCCACCATATACCTTCCTCAAAACAGCCACCATACCTACCTATCATGGCATTTCCATAGCCATTCCGAGATATATTGCCATGCAACTTCCATCATCATCATATACATGACTTGAGCATTCATTGTCATATTGCTTTGCATGATCGTAAGATAGCTAGCATGATGTTTTCATGGCTTGTCCGTTTTTTGATGTCATTGCTACGCTAGATCATTGCACATCCTCGTACACCGCCGGAGGCATTCATATAGAGTCATATCTTTGTTCTAGATATCGAGTTGTAATATTGAGTTGTAAGTAAATAAAAGTGTGATGATCATCATTATTAGAACATTGTCCCATGTGAGGTTATCAAAATAAAAGTGGCCAAAGAAGCCCCACAAAAAAAAAGAGGTGCTACCTCTTGAGCACTGCGTTGGATTTCCCCAAAGAGGAGAGGATGATGCAGCAAAGTAGCGTAAGTATTTCCCTCAGTTTTTTTGAGAACCAAGGTATCAATCCAGTAGGAGGCTACGCGCGAGTTCCTCGTACCTACACAAAAACAATAGCTCAACATAGCCAACGCGCTTAGGGGTTGTCAATCCCTTCACGGTCACTTACGAAAGTGAGATCTGATAGAGATGATAAATAATATTTTTGGTATTTTTGGTATAGAGATGCAAAGTGAAAGTAAAAGCAAAGCAATAATAAAGTGATGGAGATTGATATGATGAGAAAGAGACCCGGGGGCCATAGGTTTCACTAGTGGCTTCTCTCAAGAGCATAAGTATTATACGGTGGGTGAACAAATTACTGTTGAGCAATTGACAGAATTGAGCATAGTTATGAGAATATCTAGGTATGATCATGTATATAGGCATCACGTCCGAGACAAGTAGACCGACTCCTGCCTGCATCTACTACTATTACTCCACTCATCGACCGCTATCCAGCATGCATCTAGAGTATTAAGTTAAAAATAGAGTAACACCTTAAGCAAGATGACATGATGTAGAGGGATAGTTTCATGCAATATGATTAAAAAACCATCTTGTTATCCTCGATGGCAACGATACAATACGTGCCTTGCTGCCCCTTCTGTCACTGGGAAAGGACACCGCAAGATCGAACCCAAAGCTAAGCACTTCTCCCATGGCAAGAACAACCAATCTAGTAGGCCAAACCAAACTGATAATTCAAAGAGACTTGCAAAGATAACCAATCATACATAAAAGAATTCAGAGAAGATTCAAATATTATTCATAGATAGACTGGATCATAAACCCACAATTCATCGGTCTCAACAAACACACCGCAAAAAGAAGATTACATCGAATAGATCTCCACGAGAGAGGGGAAGAACATTGTATTGAGATCCAAAAAGAGAGAAGAAGCCATCTAGCTACTAACTATGGGCCCGTAGGTCTGAAGTAAACTACTCACACTTCATCGGAGGGGCTTGGATGATGATGTAGAAGCCCTCCATGATCGATGCCCCCTCCGGCGGAGCTCCGGAACAGGCCCCAAGATGGGATCTCGTGGATACAGAAAGTTGCGGCGGTGGAATTAGGTTTTTGGCTCCGTATTTGATCGCTTGGGGATACATGGGTATATATAGGAGGAAGAAGTACGTCGGTGGATCTTCGAGGGGCCCACGAGGCAGGGGGCGCCCTCCACCCTCGTGGCCGCCTGGTGGCTTTCTTGATGGAGGGTCCAAGTCTCCTGGATCTTATCTGATGAGAAAATCATGTTTCCGAAGGTTTCATTCCGTTTGGACTCTGTTTGATATTCCTTTTCTTCGAAACCCTAAAACAAGCAAAAAACAGCAATTCTGGGCTGGACCTCCGGTTAATAGGTTAGTCCCAAAAATAATATAAAAGTGGATAATAAAGCCCAATAATGTCCAAAACAGTAGATAATATAGCATGGAGCAATCAAAAATTATAGATACGTTGGAGACATATCAAGCATCCCCAAGCTTAATTCCTGCTCGTCCTCGAGTAGGTAAATGATAAAAACAGAATTTTTGATGCAGAGTGCTACTTGGCATAATTTTAATGTAATTCTTCTTAATTGTGGTATGAATATTCAGATCCAAAAGATTCAAGACAAAAGCTCATATTGGCATAAAAATGATAATACTTCAAGCATACTAGCTAAGCAATTATGTCTTCTCAAAATAACATGGCCAAAGAAAGTTCATCCCTACAAAATCATATAGTTTAGTCATGTTTCATTTTCATCACACAAGAATGCTCTCATCATGCACAACCCCGATGACAAGCCAAGCAATTGTTTCATACTTTAGTAATCTCAAACCTATAAACTTTCACGCAATATATGAGCGCGAGCCATGGACATAGCATTGTGGGTGGAATAGAATATAATGAGGGGGTTATGTGGAGAAGACAAAAAGGAGAAAGTCTCACATCAATGAGGCTAATCAATGGGCTATGGAGATGCCCACTAATTGATGTTAATGCAAGGAGTAGGGATTGCATGCAACGGATTCACTAGAGCTATAAATGTATGAAAGCTCAACAAAAGAAACTAAGTGGGTGTGCATCCAACTTGCTTGCTCACGAAGACCTAGGGCACTTGAGGAGGCCCATTGTTGGAATATACAAGCCAAGTTCTATAATGAAAAATTCCCACCAGTATATGAAAGTGATAACATGAGGGACTCTCTACTATGAAGATCATGGTGCTACTTTGAAGCACAAGTGTGGTAAAAGGATAGTAACATTGTCCCTTCTCTCTTTTTCTCTCATTTTTTTGGGCCTTCTATTTTTTGTGGCCTTTTTTATTATTTATTCCTCACTTGGGACAATGCTCTAATAATGATGATCATCACACTTCTATTTATTTACAACTCAATGATTACAACTCGATACTAGAACAAAGATGACTCTATATGAATGCCTCCGGTGGTGTACCGAGATATGCAATGAACCAAGAGTGACATGTATGAAAGAATTATGAACGATGGCTTTGCCACAAATACTATGTCAACTACATGATCATGCTAAGCAATATGACAATGATAAATGTGTCATGATGAACGGAATGGTGGAAAGTTGCATGGCAATATATCTCGGAATGGCTATGGAAATGCCATAATAGGTAGGTATGGTGGCTGTTTTGAGGAAGATATAAGGAGGTTTATGTGTGAAAGAGCATATCATATCACAGGGTTTGGATGCACCGGCGAGGTTTGCGCCAACTCTCAATGTGAGAAAGGGCAATGCATGGTACCGAAGAGGCTAGCAAGGATGGAAGGGTGAGAGTGTGTATAATCCATGGACTCAACATTAGTCATAAAGAACTCACATACTTATTGCAAAAATCTACAAGTCATCAAAAACCTCGGCACTACGCTCATGCTCCTAGGGGGATAGATTGGTAGGAAAAGACCATTGATCGTCCCCGACCGCCACTCATAAGGAAGACAATCAAATAACACCTCATGTTTCATATTTGTTGCATAACGTTTACCATACGTGCATGCTACGGGACTTGCAAGCCTCAACACAAGTATTTCTCAATTTCACAACTACTCAACTAGCATGACTTTGATATTATTACCTCCATATCTCAAAACAATCATCAAGCATCAAACTTTTCTTAGTATTCAACACACTCATAAGAAAGTTTTATTATTAATCTTGCATACCAAGCATATTAGGATTTTAAGCAAATTACCATGCTAATAAGACTCTCAAAATAATCTAAGTGAAGCATGAGAGATAAATATTTTCTATAAAACAAATCCACCACCGTTCTCTAAAAGATATAAGTGAAGCACTAGAGCAAAATTATAAAACTAAAAAGATATAAGTGAAGCACTAGAGTAAAACTATAGAGCTCAAAAGATATAAGTGAAGCACATTGAGTATTCTATCAAATTCCAAATTATGTATGGCTCTCTCAAAAGGTGTGTACAGAAAGGATGATTGTGGTAGACTAACAAGCAAAGACTCAAATCATAAAAGACGCTCCAAGCAAAACAAATATCATGTGGTGAATAAAAATATAGCTCCAAGTAAAGTTACCGATAGAAGTAGACGAAAGAGGGGATGCCTTCCGGGGCATCCCCAAGCTTTGGCTTTTAGGTGTCCTTAGATTATCTTGGGGGTTCCATGGGCATCCCCAATCTTAGGATCTTGCCACTCCTTGTTCCATAATCCATCAAATCTTTACCCAAAACTTGAAAACTTCACAACACAAAACTTAAAGTAGAAAATCTCGCGAGCTCCGTTAGCGAAAGAAAACAAAAGACCACTTCAAGGTACTGTAATGAACTCATTATTTATTTATATTGGTGTTAAAACTACTGTATTCCAACTTCTCTATGGATTATAAACTATTTTACTAGCCATAGATTCATCAAAATAAGCAAACAACACACGAAAAACAGAATCTGTCAAAAACAGAACAGTATGTAGTAATCTGTAGCTAGCGCAATATATGAAACCCCAAAAATTCTAAAATAAATTGCTGGACGCCAGGAATTTATCTATTAATCATCTGCAAAAATAATTAACTAGATAGCACTCTCCAAATAAAAATGACAGCAGTTCTCGTGAGCGCTAAAGTTTCTGTTTTTTACAGCAAGTTCAACAAGACTTTCCCCAAGTCTTCCCAACGGTTCTACTTGGCACAAACACTAATTAAACACAAAAAACACAACCAAAACAGAGGCTAAATAATTTATTTATTACTAAACAGGAGCAAAAAGCAAGTAATAAAAATAAAATTGGTTTGCCTCCCAACAAGCGTTATCGTTTAACGCCCCTAGCTAGGCATAACAAGCAACAATAGATCTAGGTATTGCCATCTTTGGTAGGCAATCCATAAGTGGCTCTCAAAATATATTCATAAGGTAATTTTATTTTCTTTCTAGGGAAGTGTTCCATGCCCTTTTTAATGGAAATTGGAATCTAATATTCCCTTCCTTCATATCAATAATTGCACCAACCACTACTAGGAAAAAGCCTACTAGTGGCGCACCAGTTTTGCCTACTAATGGCACACTACTGGTGCGCCACTAGTACCACGCCACTAGTATTATATACTAATGGCGCACCGCGCCGTGCGCCATTAGTATAGACCAACATGCGCCATTAGTATGCCTCCCAGGGGCCATATTTACCCATGTGCTTTGGCATACTAATGGCGCACTGTGGGGTGATGCGCCATTAGTATGAATATTAGGTTTTTTTTACTTTTCTGTTTTTTTGCACAGGTTACAAAATATATTATTGGACAGAATATAGACATCACCACATAGCAACAGCAGATTCATCGAATACAATAGAAGATTGGTCTCCGAATACAATTCATCATATTAGTCTCCGAATTCAAAAGACCGAACAAAGATAGAACATTACAAGTCTCGAGACCGCGAGTAGCGAGTTTGTCGGAAGTAATACTAATCCTAACAAGTCCTACTAATCATTATCATACAACTTCTACTCGTTATTAATAACAAGTCATACGATCATCATCTTGATAGTCATCGAACCAACCCTACTTAATTGTTCTTAGCACATGATCATCAGTATTAGGCAGGACCTAAATACCCTATTTAAGGTAAAGTAGCATAAAACAATATAGACCCTGACTCTCCATTATGGAGAATGGAGAACATCCTATCTCCAATTCTTGCGCTTTGCTTCCTTTTGCTTCCAAGAACCACCTTACGACTGTCCGTACATTTTTCCATCCTTTGATTTTTCATGTCTCCACTTCTTTTAGAAATCTCGTATGGATAGTTGAGATTCGTAGGATGACCTGGATGTATGTTCAAAACATTAAGACTACCTTTCTGATACATCAAATGAGGCACACAATTCTCTGGGATTACCTATTGAAAAACATAGTAATAACTTCATAGTTAGCAATGATGTACTAGTTTTAGAAGTATGCAAAAGATGCACGGATGTCATAATAGTAAAAATCTTACCATGGTATCTCCATGGTAGTTACCGTAGTTGAACACATGCACTAGTGGCACGTATTGACCATAATGTTGAGGAGTTTGATTGTAGATATTGTAATTCTCAATGTCTGTACAAAATCTGACCAGATGATTTTTCTCCCTGTAAGTTGTTAATTCGGAGCCATTGGTGTAGTGGGTTTTGTCTACCATCTCCCACACATTCTTTGAATAATAAAAATAAGCTATCAATGGAAATAAGCTGTCAACTATTTTGAAATAAACAATATAAATTAGCTAATAACTATGTTTGAGAAACTCACATAGCGGTAGAACTGGAGGCGTATCAACAAGGACCCAAATGTCCATATTGTCTTGGTCAATGTCAGGATTACCAAGATCCATGGTGACACGCATACCCTCATCAAAACCATACATCTTGCTAAATGCTTCCCAAATTTTGCAACCAAAATGGGTTACGCTCCCAGAATTATACAAATTTACTTCAAAGTCCACATCGTGATGAGTCCTTAGGCGAATTTTATTTGTTTCAGAAATTTCATGGTCTTCAAAATCCATCCTCTCCAAGACATAACGTCTTGCATGGCATGGGATAAGCTATACTCGAATTGTAAAAGATGAAAATTACACGTTGAAATAGTTGAAGTCATGCTTAATTATGAAAAAACAATTGTCGTCGTTGCATACCGTTTCAACTTCGAAGGTCTCCTCGAGCTTAATGCTGAAGCGCCGATCATCGTCCAGGTGAGGCCTGTCGCACATACCTTGATCGTCGTGGCACCAGTCGCACTCCCCCGGGAGACTTTCATCGTCCGAGGACGACATTTCCTATGTTCATAATTCAAAACTACATAGGATGAGTGGTTCCTCTTACATATTAGGGTTTATCGATGACGAGCAGCTGACATTAGTAATAACTATGAGTTGATATCACACTTCTATATGTAAAACACAAGAGGCAGTTGATCCTACTTAATTAAGTACTAAGATACCCCGGCCCATGCATTTGTCGCAAGTACCCCATATGTCCTATTTTTTAGAAAAGTCATGCTAAAATTCACGAAAAATTTCAGCATGACCTTTGCTGAAAATAGGACATATGGAGTACCCGAATTTGCCGGAACGGAAGTTAATCGACATTCCGGCTAACTCAAGGGCCTCTCGGGGTACCTGCAAAATCATCACGACACAATGGTCGGAGAGAAAACCTAGCAAACTCCTTCCCTTCACTCGGGGTACAACAATATATCTTCTAGCCATGAAAAATAATACCAACTAGGATCGGTATGACCTTTGTTTTTCATTTTCTGTATGATCAATTAAATCTTCTGCAAGCTTATATGAAAATGTCCAGCAACTTGAAACGTAACTCTTGCTTGGTGTTCCAAATCATTTCATTTATATTTTAAATAACAGTAGGAATTATTTCATAATAGAATTTACCCCAAAAACAAATTCCTTTAATGCCATTCTCAAACTCTGAGTTTCCTCTGTTGCACTAAAACTAATTCAAATAATTTTTATAAAATTGCCACAAAATTTTTGGGAGACCCTATAATTCCTATAAATCATTTTTTAACAAAGACCCATCCTACTCTTTTGAAATTTTTGAGAGAAACACCCACTTCACGCTCGAGCTCCTCCCCCTCCTCCTATTCCTCCCCTGTCCCCGCACTTGCCACATCCAGCAGCCTGGAGCAGACCCGCCTCACCTCACCATTCACCACAACAGGCAGCAATGCCTCCGGACGGCAACGCGGAGCTGGCGGCGGACGAGCTGCAGAGCCTCAGCTTCGGCTCCTCCGAGCGCTCCCGCTCCGCCTCCACCGTCTCCACCGCCACGGCCTCCTGCATCAATGGTGGCGGCCAAGGTGAAGGGCGGGGCGCTGGTGGCGGCCAAGGGCAAGGGCGGGGCGCTGGTGGCGGCCAAGGGTAAGGGCGGGGCGCTGGTGGTGGCCAAGGTGCTCCAGGGCCGCAACAAGGAGGGCCACGCGCGCACGGAGTGCGAGAACCTGATGGGGGAAGGGGGAAATTGGTCAAGGGCCTCACCGAGGTGCTCGACGATGATCTCGGGAGGTCGGGGGTGGCCAGGGCGGAGCGATGTGATGAGGTGGACGAGGGAGGCCGAGGTTGGGGAAGATGACGATGGCGACGATACGGTGCAGCTCCGGTCAATTGAGAACCCATAGATGAAGAAGCAGTCGACGGCGGTCCTCCTGGACATCTCCGTGCGGCGTGGGGTGACTGGTGGTGGCACAGTGGATCGCGGCGGCGGCGGAGCAGCAGGTCGAGGGCTCGGGGGATTGGGGATTGGGCTCGGCCGGGTAGGAGGCGGCGCTCGAGGGAAAAGGGATAGAGGGGGAAAGTTAGTAATGGCGCACCGTGGGAGTGGTGCGACATTACTAGTTAAACTAGTAATGGCGCACCACACCCACGGTGCGCCATTACTAGTTTTGAAAAAAATTGAATTTTTTTTAAAAAACTTAGTAATGGCGCACCTATGGACAGTGCGCCATTACTAGTTTTAACTAGTAATGGCGCACTGTCTACTTGATGCGCCATTAGTATGTTTGGAAAAATGAAAAAAAAAATTGTTACTAGTGACGCACCATGTATCTGGTGCGCCAATAGTGTCTTCCACACTAATGGCGCACCTGCACATGGTGCGCCACTGCTATATTGTAGTGGCGCACCACATGTCAGGTGCGCCATTAGTATCCATTTTATCTATAGCCCTTTTCCTAGTAGTGAACCGTTCTAAGGAAAGGTCTACTGAGAATAATAGGGCAAGAAGGATTGCAATCTATATCAAGAATGATAAAATCTACGGGCACATAATTCCTATTTGCAACAATAAGAACATCATTAATTCTTCCCATAGATTCCTTAATAGTGGAATCCGCAAGATGCAAGTTTAGAGAGCAATCATCAAAAATCACGGAAATCTAGCAAACCACACAAAGTTTTGGGAATAGTAGAGACACTAGCACCTAAATCACACAAAGCATAAAACTCATAATCTTTAATTTTAATTTTAATAGTAGGTTCCCACTCATCATAAAGTTTTCTAGGGGTAGAAACTTTCAACTCAAGTTTTTCTTCATAAGATTGCATCAAGGTATCAACGATATGTTCGGTAAAGGCTTTATTTTGACTATAAGCATGAGGAGATTTTAGCAAGGATTGCAACAAGGAAATACAACCAATTAAAGATCAATTTTCATAATTAAATTCCTTGAAATCCAACATAGTGGGTTTAGCATCATCTAGGGTTATATTTCTTTTATTCCCACTTTTATCAATTTCACCATCAAGATCTAAATATTCCGAATTTTTAGAACGCCTTCTAGGTAAAGGGGGGTCATATTCAGTCCCATAATTACCAAGATTAATATTTCAAAACAAATATTTAATAGGGGACACATCAATAACTTTTACATCTTCATCATTATTTTCATAGGAACTAGAAGAACACGCTTTTATAAAGGCATCTTTCTTAGCACGCATCCTAGCGGTTCTTTCCTTGCACTCGTCAATGGAAATTCTCATGGCTTTGAGAGACTCATTGATATCATGCTTAGGAGGAATAGATCTAAGTTTCAAACAATCAACATCAAGAGCAATTCTATCAACGTTCCTAGCCAAATCATCAATCTTAAGCAATTTTTCTTCAATCATAGCATTAAAATTCTTTTGTGAAGAAATAAATTCTTTAATATTAGATTCAAAATCAGAGGGCATCTTATTATAATTTCTGTAAGAATTGTTGTAGGAATTACCATAATTATTAGAGGGATTACTAGGATAAGGCCAAGGATTGAAATTTCCTCTATACGCGTTGTTACCAAAATTGTTCCTACCAACATTATTATTCTCAATCAAAGTAGACAAGGGCACATCATTAGGATCAGAAGAAACACTCTTATTAGCAAATAATTTCATAAGTTCATTCATCTTTCCACTCAAAACATTAATTTCTTCTATCGCATGCACCTTTTTATTAGTAGATCTTTCAGTATGCCATTGAGAATAATTAACCATAATATTATCTAGGAGTTTAGTAGCTTCTCCTAAAGTGATTTCCATAAAAGTGCCTCCCGCGGCCGAATCTAAAAGATTTCTAGAAGCAAAATTCAATCCGGCATAAAATTTTTGTATAATCATCCACAAATTTAAACCATGAGTAGGGCAATTACGTATCATTAATTTCATTCTCTCCCAAGCTTGTGCAACATGTTCATGATCAAGTTGCTTAAAATTCATAATATCGTTTCTAAGAGAGATGATCTTAGCGGGAGGAAAATACTTAGAGATAAAAGCATCTTTGCACTTGTTCCATGAATCAATACTATTTTAGACAAAGATGAAAACCAAGCTTTAGCACGATCTCTAAGAGAAAAAGGAAATAGCTTCAATTTAACAATATCATTATCGACATCTTTCTTCTTTTGCATGTCACACAAATCAACGAAGCTATTAAGATGGGTAGCAGCATCTTCACTAGGAAGGCCGGAGAATGGATCTTTCATGACAAGATTCAGCAAAGCAGTATTAATTTCACAAGATTCAGCATCGGTAAGAGGAGCAATCAGAGTGCTAAGGAAATCATTATTGTTGGTATTGGTGAAGTCACACAATTTAGTATTATCTTGAGCCATCGTGACAAACAAGAAATCCAACACACAAGCAAACGAAAAGGCAAACGGGTAAAAAGAGGAAAATAGAGAAAGAGAGGGAGGATAGAGAGAGAGAGGGCGAATAAAACGACAAGGGTGAAGTGGGGGAGAGGAAAACGAGAGGCAAATGGCAAATAATGTAATGCGGGAGATAGGGATTGTGATGGGTACTTGGTATGTTGACTTTTGCGCAGACTCCCCGGCAACGGCGCCAGAAATTCTTCTTGCTACCTCTTGAGCACTGCGTTGGATTTCCCCGAAGAGGAGAGGATGATGCAACAAAGTAGCGTAAGTATTTCCCTTAGTTTTTTTTTGAGAACCAAGGTATCAATCCAGTAGGAGGCTACGCGCGAGTCCCTCGTACCTACACAAAAACAATAGCTGAACACAACCAACACGCTTAGGGATTGTCAATCCCTTCACGGTCACTTACGAAAGTGAGATCTGATAGAGATGATAAATAATATTTTTGGTATTTTTGGTATAGAGATGCAAAGTGAAAGTAAAAGCAAAGCAATAATAAAGTGATGGAGATTGATATGATGAGAAAGAGACCCGGGGGCCATAGGTTTCACTAGTGGCTTCTCTCAAGAGCATAAGTATTCTACGGTGGGTGAACAAATTACTGTTGAGCAATTGACAGAATTGAGCATAGTTATGAGAATATCTAGGTATGATCATGTATATAGGCATCACGTCCGAGACAAGTAGACCGACTCCTGCCTGCATCTACTACTATTACTCCACTCATTGACCGCTATCCAGCATGCATCTAGAGTATTAAGTTAAAAACAGAGTAACGCCTTAAGCAAGATGACATGATGTAGAGGGATAGTTTCATGCAATATGATAAAGAAACCCATCTTGTTATCCTCGATGGCAACGATACAATACGTGCCTTGCTACCCCTTCTGTCACTGGGAAAGGACACCGCAAGATCGAACCCAAAGCTAAGCACTTCTCCCATGGCAAGTGTCGGTGTCAAAACCGGCGGATCTCGGGTAGGGGGTCCCGAACTGTGCGTCTAGGCCGGATGGTAACAGGAGGCAAGGGACACGAAGTTTTACCCAGGTTCGGGCCCTCTCGATGGAGGTAAAACCCTACGTCCTGCTTGATTAATATTGATGATATGGGTAATACAAGAGTAGATCTACCACGAGATCGAAGAGGCTAAACCCTAGAAGCTAGCCTATGGTATGATTGTTGATGTGTATGTTGTCCTACGGACTAAAACCCTCCGGTTTATATAGACACCAGATGGGGTTAGGGTTACATAGAGTCGGTTACAATGGTAGGAGATCTACATATCCGTATCGCCAAGCTTGCCTTCCACGCCAAGGAAAGTCCCTTCCGGACATGGGACGGAGTCTTCAATCTTGTATCTTCACAGTCCAACAGTCCGGCCAAAGGATATAGTCCGGCTATCCGGACACCCCCTAATCCAGGACTCCCTCAGTAGCCCCCGAACCAGGCTTCAATGACGATGAGTCCGGCGTGTAGATTGTCTTCGGCATTGCAAGGCGGGTTCTCCTCCAAATTCCGTGTACCTGTTTGAATAAAGTCCGGTTTCTTGTAGATGTTGCGCTCCTTGGCTTCTACGCCCAATAATGGCCGCTTCCCACGTGTCAAACGAATATGAAAAGTCTGAGTGTTTTTACATTCACACCCCTAGCCGCGTAAATGAGCTGCCCTATTTAAGGGGACGAGGATTTAGATCCAATCCACACCTTCTCCCCTCCGCGAGTGTTCATCAGAGCGCATCCGACAAAGGTCCATTCCACCATGGCCAGCCGTCGCAACTCCTCCCCTCGCCCTTCCAACCCTAAGCCTGGATATTGGGAGAGATGTTCCATCCCGCATAGCGAGCTAGTGACACTCCAGACCAAGGGATTTCTCCCCCGGCCTATATGGTCCCGGTTCGAGCCGGTCTTGCCGTCTACAACGGCGGAGAGCAAGCAGAGAATGCCCCTAATCCCTCCAAAGGAGAGCGGGTGTGCCTCGTCCCTTACTTAATAAGGGGGCTTGGATTTCCAATCCATCCATTTCTCCGGGGGTTGCTGGAGTTCTACGGCCTCCAGCTACATAATCTCACGCCTGCCTCAGTACTGCATATCGCGGGCTTTGTAGCCCTCTGCGAGCTGTTCTTGGGTGTCGAAGCTCATTTCGGACTGTGGAAGGAGCTATTTTGCCTCATGCCCCGTTCCAAGAAGGGGTCAATGTATCAAGTGGGCGGAGCCGAAGTGTGGCGCATCGCCGGGACCGGATATCTGTCCGGAACCCCAAAGAAGGCGTCCGAAGACTGGCCCTCGGAGTGGTATTATATAGAAGACGTCCCGCTGCCGGATCCTGTCCGGATCGGCCTCCCTAAATTCAACAGTGCTCCCTTAAAGAAGCGCCTAAGCTGGCGCCCACGGAGCCCTCAGAGGGGAGGTGACAGGGACATCATTTACCTGATGGGCCGTATAAGATTGTTAGCCCATTCCGGACTAACCATTATCGGGGTTATGGCCGAATGCATTATGCGGGGGGTGCAGCCGCTTCAGTATAGAAGCCACCCCATGTGGGACTTCAATGGGGAGGACGACACCACCCGCTACGGCCGTAAGGGGCCAGATTCAGCTGCCGCTCTACTAAAGATCTTGTCCACTTTGTATAAGGGAGAAGAGGAGGAATTTCTCCGCGTCAACCCTCAGGGTGGATTCTCCATGCACAATCCCCCAAGCTGGGTAAGCGGCCGTATTCACTTGTCCATCCATTTTGTATTCCCATTGTTAAATATTCAGTCTGACGACTTCAACGCAGGAACTGCGCCGGGCTGTTAAGGAAATAAGCAGCCCTCCTCCACAACCCGAGGACCCAGGACGGTCCCTCGACCCGGCCTCCCAAGAGGATCTGGACATATCTGTGGGAGCTGATTGATGGAGTGTTCCATCAATTGAGCAAGGACGACGCCTTGGTGGCCATTACGGCCGATTACCCAGGGCTAATCCTGACCCCCAGGTACCTGAGATCGAAGTCCCAGTGCCCCTAATAGGTGTCCGCCCACTCGTGTTTAGTTTCCTGATTGCAACCGAACTTTGCAGGGATGGTATTTAAGGCGGAAGGCCGAACCTGTGGCGACAAGCCAACGAGGGGCCGTAGGGCCCCGCGGGCAGAAAAGAAGTGCAGTCTGGACCGAGGCGTCAGCGCAAAGGTATGGCGCGCCCCCTTATCCCAGGTGTTATACCTTCGAGGCATAATGACACTCGCGCTCTTTTTAGGACAAAGAGACCTCGCCGGACTACATCCGAAGAGGCTGCCAATCGCGCCTCCACCAGCCAGGCTCCAAAGCCTGGTCAGGAGGCAGAGGCGAACGCAAGGCGCGCGCCAGACGCTCCTCCGACAGAGGATGTGGATGGGTTGTCTGCCACCAACTCTGAGGTGGAGAGTGCCATGAACCACAGGCGTCGCCGGACAATTCTTTGCGACGCTTGTTTCTCCCAAGGGGCGTTAGATGCCTTCAACTCGAGAGATGCGTATCTCCATGCCGCTCAAAATGGTCTAGCCAGAGCCACGGAGCAGTATGTAAAAGACATACAGGTAAGAAAATTCTGGTAATTATATGTATATACCAGTAGCCCCCGAGACTTGAAACAGTTAGAATAACTGATTTAAGTATCATTTGTGATGCAGGTTCTTACGGAAAAGAATTCCCTACTGTCCAAGGAGCTGGAAGAGTGCAAAGCCCAACTTGAGGCCGCACTAGCCGCGGCAGGGGAGCCCAAGGAGACCCCCTCTGGTAATATACACTTCGAAAGATAAGTATTTAGCGAAGCACGACTTTGGTGCGAATCTGACAAATGAAATTGCAGATGGCGCCAGATTGAATCCGGAAAGGCAACACCTCCTACGCCAGCTAAAGGCTGGTGAGAAGGTGCTGACAAAGGTGGGGCGGGAGAAGAACGATCTCCAAGATGCCAACACCAAGCTGGGCGTCGAGCTGAAATATGTTCGTGCCCAGCTGTCAGACTCCATGAAGGAGAATCAGTGGCTTCGGCGCGACATATTTAGTAAGTGCTTGAACGAACCTTTGAAAGAAAGTTCAGCGGGGAAGTCGACTAACAGAGGAATGTCTGTAGGTGTGCTAACAGGTCGTCCTACAGAGGAGATGCCTGGTTCTACGGGTGACCTTCTTCCCGAGCGTTCGCAACTGCTCAATCGAGTTCGGCAGGTGATGCAAGGCGTCGCCCAGGCCCTGTGGCCATCCGTCTCCATGCCCGAAGGTCTTGGAGAGCTTATGGAGAAGCTAAAGGGAGCACGGCGGTGCTTCCGATTGTGGAAGATATCAGCCTGCCATCAAGGCGCTAGGGAGGCCTGGGCCATGGTGAAGACGCGGTACACAAAGGCTGACCCCAACCACATGGACGAGGTCGGTCCTGTAGGGCCCTATGAGAAGGAGATCCCTGTAAGCTTAGTATACGGCCAAGTAGAGTTGGCGCAAAGTATTCCCAGCAGGACTGTAAATTAGACAGCCTGTTAGATGGTATTGAAGAGGAATACAACCAGTTAAAATGACTATGTAATTTAATTGACATTTATAATGCCTTCTAGCCGGATTGTAGATCATTTGTCATGGCCGACCTTTTCGCTTCAGCCTCGGGACCTGACGGTCCGGAGTGTGTCCGAATTCCCATGCGGTTATATAGGAACCGGGGAATTCATGGAGACCAGGCGTAGGGGTCATTGGGGCTTGAACAGACAAGTGCCCGACTAGTTATGTTATATTACATGGTTAGTAAGAAACATCTTCCAGGGAGAATAGTTCCGTTAGGGGTTCCTTTCCCTGGGAGGCATGCCCTAAGGTGCATGTCCATGCTACGAAAAGAAACGCAGGAAAAACATCTGGGGGCGTATAGATAAAAATAAAAAAGATCATACTTAGTTCACCGACCGAATATTCCCTTAAGAACGCTAGCTTTCGGCTTCATCCAGTCTGAGGTACACGTCCGGCTAACCCGGCAGTAACAATCGCAGAGGTGCTCCCTTTACCACCTAGCCGAACAATCGGGAACGTAGGGGTAAGCACAGGAGCCAGGCAACCCAGCTTGGCCAAAACTTAAGTCATATCGATGCATATAATGGTGAATAAAAGGTACATGCGGAAGTGTGACACATGTGTTGGGCATGAGGCCCGTATGAATAAGCTTCTGTTTAAAGAAGCCCCCAGGTTTAATGAGCGCAGATAGCGCGTCACTTTATGAGTCTTTAGAGGCTATAAGAGAGGGAGAGAGGAAGAGAAATGTAAGACAGAAAATATATAAAAAGTGGACAGAGGAAGGAGACGAACACAGAGTCCGGTGCTAGGCATAGAATCTTCGGAGACGTGCTGCGTTCCATGGGTTTGGCTCGAGTCGGTTATCTGATGCATCCCGCAGGCGGTACGCTCCACCAGTCAGGACTTGGTCAATTATGAAGGGACCCTCCCACTTGGGCTTGAGTTTGTCCTTTTTCTTGTCCGGTAGTCGTAGAACTAATTCGCCAACGTTGTAATTTTTGGCCCGTACTTCTTTGCTTTGGTATCTTCGAGCCTGCTGTTGATAGAATGCGGAACGGGCTTTTGCCACGTCATGCTCCTCCTCCGATGCGTCCAAGCTGTCCTGCCGATCGAGTTCGGCTTCTCTTTCTTCGTACATGCGCACTCGAGGTGAGTCATGAATTATGTCGCAAGGCAAAACTGCCTCTGCGCCCTACACCATAAAGAATGGTGTGTATCCGGTGGTGCGATTCGGCATGGTCCGCAGCCCCCAGAGTACGGAGTCGAGCTCCTCTACCCAGTGCGTGTTAGATTCCTTGAGGGACCGCACTAATCTGGGTTTGATTCCGCTCATGATAAGACCATTTGCACGTTCGACCTGGCTGTTAGTTTGTGGGTGATAGACGGAAGCATAATCGAGCTTGATGCCCATGTTTTTACACCAGAGTTTTACCTCGTCGGCCGTGAAGTTCGTGCCGTTATTAGTGATGATGCTGTGGGGGACGCCGTAACAGTGTACAACCCCGGATATAAAGTCTATCACTGGTCCGGATTCGGCCGTCTTAACAGGCTTGGCTTCTATCCATTTGGTGAACTTATCCACCATGACCAGTAAGTATTTTTGCTTGTGGGTTCCGCCTTTAAGGGGTCCAACCATGTCAAGCCCCCAGACCGCGAAGGGCCAAGTAATGGGGATAGTTTGGAGGGCGGTGGGTGGCATATGGCTTTGGTTTGCAAAGAGCTGGCAATCGGTGCATCGTTGGACTAAGTCCTGAGCGTCTGCCCGGGCCGTCGGCCAATAAAAGCCTGTACGGAAGGCCTTGCTTACAAGGGACCGGGCTGCAGCGTGATGACCACCGAGTCTGGCATGAATTTCAGCCAGAAGGTTCCGCTCCTCCTCTTCGGAGATGCACCTTTGAAGGACTCCGGTAGTGCTTTTCTTATAAATCTCTCCCTCGTGGACTCTGTAGGCTTTAGATCGCCGCACTATGTAGCGTGCCTCATTTTGGTCCTCGGGGAGTTCCTGCCTAGTAAGGTAGGCGAGGAATGGTTCTATCCACGGGGCGATGACGGCCATTATTACGTGGGCTGAAGGTGTTATTTCATTGGCAGAGCCTCCGATTGTGTCAGAATGTTCGGTGTCGGGCAGTGCGGTTGGGTCCGGGCTGTTATTGTTCGGCTCCCCTTCCCATACTACGGATGGCTTGAACAGCCTTTCCAAGAAGATGTTGAGGGGGACTACATCGCGCTTTGTGCCGATGCGTGCCAGGACATCTGCCGCCTGATTATTTTCCCGGGCTATATGGTGAAATTCGAGCCCCTTGAACCGAGCTAACATTTTTAGGACGGCGTTGCGGTAAGCTGCCATTTTTGGATCCTTGGCATCGAAGTCTCCATTTATTTGGGATATTGCAAGGTTCGAGTCCCCGCGCACCTCTAGGCGTTGGATGCCCATGGATACTGCCATCCGGAGACCATGTAAAAGGGCCTCATATTCGGCTGCATTGTTGGAGTCCGTGTACATAATCTGTAGTACGTATTGAACTGTGTCTCCTGTGGGGGACGTCAAAACGACGCCAGCCCCCAGTCCGGCCAACATCTTGGAGCCGTCAAAATGCATGATCCAATTTTAATATGTGCCGTATTCTTTAGGGAGTTCGGCCTCCGTCCATTCTGCGACGAAGTTGGCCAAGACTTGTGATTTGATGGCTCGTCGAGGCTTATAAGTTATGTCGAACGGGAGGAGCTCAATGGCCCATTTTGCAATCCGGCCCGTTGCGTCACAGTTGTTTATAATATCGTTAAGTGGTACTTCCGAGGCTATTGTTATTGAACACTCTTGAAAGTAGTGTCGTAGCTTCCGGGATGCCATGAATACCGCGTACACAATCTTTTGATAATGTGGGTACCATGATTTGCAGGGAGTGAGGACAGTGGACACGTAGTAGACCGGCTTTTGAAGGGGGAATTTGTGTCCGTCCGCTTCTCGTTCGACGACGAGTACTGCGCTTACAACCTGATGTGTTGCTGCAATGTATAATAGCATTGGTTCGCCAATGTTTGGCGCGGCCAGGACTGGGTTTGTTGCCAGTATGGCTTTTATTTCGTTGAGTCCGGCCGTGGTTGCATCTGTCCATTTGAAGTATTCGGTGCACCGAAGGAGGCGGTAAAGGGGTAGGGCCTTTTTTCCCAAGCGGGAGATAAAGCGGCTTAGAGCCGCCACGCATCCGGTTAACTTTTGTATTTGTTTGAGGTCCTTTGGGATATCCAGTTGCGACAGAGCTCGGATCTTGGCTGGATTTGCTTCAATTCCTCTACCGGATACTATGAAGCCCAAGAGCTTTCCGGATGGAACGCCGAAAATGCATTTTTCCGGGTTGAGCTTGATGTCGTATGTTCGGAGGTTATCAAATGTGAGCCTCAAGTCGTCTACTAGAGATTCAACATGTCTTGTTTTGACGACCACATCATCTACATATGCCTCCACTGTTTTGCCAATCTGGCTTGCCAGACATGTCTGAATCATGCGCTGATATGTTGCGCCGGCGTTTTTGAGCCTGAAGGGCATTGTGTTGAAGCAGAATGGCCCGTATGGTGTGATAAATGCCGTTGCGGCTTGGTCTGGTTCTGCCATCTTAATTTGATGGTAGCCAGAATATGCATCGAGGAAACACAACGAATCGTGTCCTGCGGTAGCGTCGATAATTTGATCGATGCGGGGGAGGGGGAAGGGATCCTTTGGACAAGCCTTGTTAAGGTCTTTAAAATCAACACACATGCGCCAGGATTTGTCCTTCTTCGGTACCATCACCAGGTTGGCTAGCCAGTCCGGATGTTTTATATCTCTGATGAATCCAGCCTCCAATAGCTTTGCTACCTCCTCTCCCATGGCCTGTCTCTTAGGTTCGGAAAAACGCCGAAGAGCCTGTTTGACAGGTTTGAATCCTGCTTGGATATTTAAGCTGTGCTCGGCCAGCCTGCGTGGGATTCCTGGCATGTCTGAAGGGTTCCAGGCGAAAATGTCCCAGTTCTCTCGTAGGAACTCTCGCAATGCGGCGTCGACATCAGGGTTTAATTGTGCCCCGATGGAAGCTGTTTTATTGGGGTTCCTTGGATGGACTTGGAATTTGACTATTTCGTCCACCAGTTTAAAGGAGGTGGACTTGGATCTTTTGTCGAGTACCACATCGTCCCTATTCACCGTAGAGCACAGCGCAGTTAGCTCCTCAGCCGCTAGGGCTTCGAATAGTGCCTCGAGGGCCAGTGCGGCTGTCTTGTTTTCGGCGCGGAGTGCTATGTCCGGATCACTAGCGAGAGTGATGATCCCGTTAGGCCCGGGCATCTTGAGCTTCATGTACCCGTAATGGGGTATTGCTTGGAAGACTGTAAACGCTTCCCTCCCTAGCAGAGCATGATAACCGCTACTGAACGGGGCCACCTAGAACGTGACCTCTTCGGACCTGTAATTATCCGGCGTGCCGAACACCACATCTAGTGTGATTTTTCCTGTACAGCGCGCTTCCCGACTGGGGATTATTCCTCTAAAGGTTGTGCTGCTTCGCTCAATGCGGTTCTAGTCTATTTCCATTTTTAAAGGGTCTCCTCATAAATGAGGTTCAATCCGCTGCCGCCGTCCATGAGTACCTTGGTAAGACGAAAGCCATCCACTATTGGACTGAGGACCAATGCGGCTGGTGCTCGGGCTGTTCGGGATTTAGGTTCATCACTGGCGCTAAAGGTAATAGCCGTGTCACTCCATGGGTTTATTTTTGCTACTTGGTAGACTTCGGCAAGGCTGTGGAGTGTCCTTTTTTGCATATTATTTGATGCGAAAGTCTCGAAGACTGTTAATACCGTATTGGTGTCTCTGGGGTGGCTTTCTGTGGCCTCCGGAATTAGGAGATTTTCGCCAATTTTGGCCACTTGCCGGAGTATCCAACATGCTCTAAGGCAGTGAGTTGGTGTGGCGTCCTCTGTACTGTGAATTTTACAGGGTCCATTAAGCCATCCTTCCAGTACGGTTCCATGCCCTGTAGAGGGTTTTTGCTTTTTAGTGCTTGACCCGGGTGACTGGTGATGATGCACCCTTTTATTTCAGACTCGGTAAGCCTCACCCCATCTAAGGCTCAGAGGCCGAGGAATTTCCGAACTCGAAAATTTGGATTCCTGGATGTTGTCCAATGAATCCAGCCCGTCGCCTGACTCTAAATTCAGGTCTTCAGTGATATCCTCCCCTCCGCGGGTATCCGGCTTGGAGGGATCAGGAATCCGGACGTAGCGAGTCTTTAAGATAGATGAAGGGTCGCCGCACTGTCCCTCTACCACGACAACGTGATGGGTGACTTGGGGAGAGTTAATCTCTCTCAAATCGGGTTTAGACCCAATCTGGTCGTAATCCGTGGCGACTCCCAGGGCGGCGAAGCGATCCAAGAGCTCGTTTATGGAGGAGAGCTCCATTGGATCTAACTGCTCGGCGAGTTCCGAGCTGACATGAAGATTGTTTTTGATGGCTCGAGAGGTCATCGTCGGCGCAGAAGGCGAACAGGCGGTCATAAGAAAACCACCTAGCCGGTGGGTTTGGCCGACAGCCAAAGCTCCCTTAGCAACGGCGCCGTCTTTAAAGACAGGGCGAGGCATCCTTCCTGATGGCGACGACACAGAGGAACTCTCAATGAAAGCACCAATGTCGGTGTCAAAATCGGCGGATCTCGGGTAGGGGGTCCCGAACTGTGCGTCTAGGCCGGATGGTAACAGGAGGCAAGGGACACGAAGTTTTACCCAGCTTCGGGCCCTCTCGATGGAGGTAAAACCCTACGTCCTGCTTGATTAATATTGATGATATGGGTAGTACAAGAGTAGATCTACCACGAGATCGAAGAGGCTAAACCCTAGAAGCTAGCCTATGGTATGATTGTTGATGTGTACGTTGTCCTACGGACTAAAACCCTCCGGTTTATATAGACACCGGATGGGGTTAGGGTTACATAGAGTCGGTTACAATGGTAGGAGATCTACATATTCGTATCGCCAAGATTGCCTTCCACGCCAAGGAAAGTCCCTTCCGGACACGGGATGGAGTCTTCAATCTTGTATCTTCACAGTCCAACAGTCTGGCCAAAGGATATAGTTCGGCTATCCGGACACCCCCTAATCCAGGACTCCCTCAGCAAGAACAACCAATCTAGTAGGCCAAACCAAACTGATAATTCGAAGAGACTTGCAAAGATAACCAATCATGCATAAAAGAATTCAGAGAAGATTCAAATATTATCCATAGATAGACTGGATCATAAACCCACAATTCATCAGTCTCAACAAACACTCCGCAAAAAGAAGATTACATCAAATAGATCTCCACGAGAGAGGGGGAGAACATTGTATTGAGATCCAAAAAGAGAGAAGAAGCCATCTAGCTACTAACTATGGACCCGTAGGTCTGAAGTAAACTACTCACACTTCATCGGAGGGGCTTGGATGATGATGTAGAAGGCCTCCGTGATCGATGCCCCCTCCGGCGAAGCTCCGGAACAGGCCCCAAGATGGGATCTCATGGATACAGAAAGTTGCGGCGGTGGAATTAGGTTTTTGGCTTCGTATTTGATCGTTTGGGGATACGTGGGTATATATAGGGGGAAGAAGTACGTCGGTGGAGCTTCGAGGGGGCCACGAGGCAGGGGCACGCCCTAGGGGGGCGCCCTCCACCCTCGTGGCTGCCTCGTGGCTTTCTTGACGGAGGGTCCAAGTCTCCTGGATCTTATCTGATGAGAAAATCACGTTTCCGAAGGTTTCATTCCGTTTGGATTCTATTTGATATTCCTTTTCTTCAAAACCCTGAAACAGGCAAAAAATAGCAATTCTGGGCTGGGCCTCCGGTTAATAGGTTAGTCCCAAAAATAATATAAAAATGGATAATAAAGCCCAATAATGTCCAAAACAGTAGATAATATAGCATGGAGCAATCAAAAATTATAGATACGTTGGAGACGTATCAAGAGGCCAAAGAAGCCTACAAAAAAAGAAAAAATAAGAAGAAAAAAATGAGAGAAAAAGAGAGAAGGGGCAATGTTACTAACCTTTTACCACACTTGTGCTTCAAAGTAGCACCATGTTCTTCATATAGAGATTTTCTTGAGTTATCACTTTCATATACTAGTGGGAATTTTCATTATAGAACTTGGCTGTATATTCCAACGATGGGCTTCCTCAAATGCCCTAGGTCTTCATGAGCAAGCAAGTTGGATGCACACCCACTTAGTTTCAGTTAGATCTTTCATATACTTATAGCTCTAGTGCATCCATTGCATGGCAATCCCTACTCACTCACATTGATATCTATTGATGGGCATCACCATAGCCTGTTGATACGCCTAGTTGATGTGAGACTATCTTCTCCTTTTTGTCTTCTCCACAACCACCATTCTATTCCACCTATAGTGCTATGTCCATGGCTCACGCTCATGTATTGCGTGAAAGTTGAAAAGGTTTGAGAACGTCAAAAGTATGAAACAATTGCTTGGCTTGTCATCGAGGTTGTGCATGATGTGAGTATTTTGTGTGGTGAAGATGGAGCATAGCCAGACTATATGATTTTGTAGGGATAGCTTTCTTTGGCCTTGTTATTTTGAAAATACATGATTGCTTTATTAGTGGGCTTGGAGTATTATTGTTTTTATGTCAAATGATAGACTATTGCTTTGAATCACTCGTTTCTTAATATTCATGCCATGATTAGATTACATGATCAAGATTATGCTAGGCAGCATTCCACATCAAAAAATATCTTTTTTATCATTTACCTACTCGAGGACGAGCAGGAATTAAGCTTGGGGATGCTGATACGTCTCCGTCGTATCTATAATTTTTGATTGTTCCATGCCAATATTATTCAACTTTCATATACTTTTGGCAACTTTTTATACTATCTTTGGGACTAACATATTGATCCAGTGCCCAGTGTCAGTTTCTATTTGTTGCATGTTTTTTGTTTCGCAGAATATCCATATCAAACGGAGTCCAAACGGGACAAAAACTGACGGAGATTTTTTTTGGAATATATATGATTTTTGGGAAGAAAAATCCACGTGAGACGGTGCCCGAGGTGGCCACGAGGTAGGGGGCGCGCCTGTCCCCCCTAGGCGCGCCCCTGACCCACGTGGGCCACCTGTAAGGCGGTTGGTGCCCTTCTTTCACCGTGAGAAAGCTAATTTCCGTATAGAGATCGTGTCAAAATTTCAGCCCAATCGGAGTTATGGATCTCATGGAATATAAGAAACGGTGAAAGGGAAGAATCTGAGAACGCAGAAACAGAGAGAGACAGAGAGACAGATCCAATCTCGGAGGGGCTCTCGCCCCTCCCTTTCCATGGAGGCTATGGACTAGAGGGGAAATCCTTCTCCCATCTAGGGAGTAGGTCAAGGAAGAAGAAGAAGGATGGGAGCTCTCTCCCCCTCGCTTCCGGTGGCACCGGAGTGCCACCGGGGGCCATCATCAATACCGCGATCTACACCAACACCTCCGCCATCTTCACCAACATCTCCATCACCTTCCCCCCTCTATCTACATCGGTCCACTCTCCCGCAACCCTCTATACCCTCTACTTGAACATGGTGCTTTATGCTTCATATTATTATCCATTGATGTGTTGCCATCCTATGATGTGTGAGTAGATTTTTGTTGTCCTATTGGTGGTTGATGAATTGCTATGATTGATTTAATTTGCTTGTGGTTATGTTGTTGTCCTTTGGTACCCATCATATGATTGCGCGCGTGGATCACACCCTAGGGTTAGTTGTATGTTGATAGGACTATGTATTGGAGGGCAAGAGTGACAGAAGCTTCAACCTAGCATAGAAATTGATGCATACGGGATTGAAGGGGGGCCAATATATCCTAATGCTATGGTTGGGTTTTACCTTAATGAACATTAGTAGTTGCAGATGCTTGCTAATTGTTCCAATCATAAGTGCATAGAATTCCAAGTCAGGGATGACATGCTAGCAGTGGCCTCTCCCACATAGTACTTGCTATCGGTCTAGTAAAGTAGTCAATTGCTTAGGGGCAATTTCGCAACCTACCACCACTTTTCCACACTCACTACATTTACTTTATTGTTTCTTTATCTAAACAGCCCCTAATTTTTATTTACATACTCTTTATTATCTTGCAAACGTATCCAACAACACCTACAAAGTACTTCTAGTTTCATACTTGTTCTAGGTAAAGCGAACGTCAAGTGTGCGAAGAGTTGTATCGGTGGTCGATAGAACTTGAGGGAATATTTGTTCTACCTTTAGCTCCTCGTTGGGTTCGACACTCTTACTTATCGACAACTGTTGCGATCCCCTATACTTGTGGGTTATCAGTGATCAACTTGTGGGTTCTGCCCATGAACCTATGCATAGGGGTTGGCACACGTTTTAGTCTTGACTCTCCGGTAGAAACTTTGGGGCACTCTTTGAGTTTCTATGTGTTGGTTGAATAGATGAATCTGAGATTGTGTGATGCATATCGTATAATCATACCCACGGATACTTGAGGTGACATTGGAGTATCTAGGTGACATTAGGGTTTTGGTTGATTTGTGTCTTAAGGTGTTATTCTAGTACGAACTCTAGGGCTGTTTGTGACACTTATAGGAATAGCCCAACGGATTGATTGGAAGGAATAACTTTGAGGTGGTTTCGTACCCTACAATAATCTCTTCGTTTGTTCTCCGCTGTTAGTTACTTTGGAGTGACTCTTTGTTGCATGTTGAGGGATACTTATGTGATCCAACTATGTTATTATTGTTGAGAGGACTTGCAATAGTGAAAGTATGAACCCTAGGCCTTGTTTCCTAGCATTGCAATACCGTTTGTGCTCACTATTATCATTAGTTACCTTGCTGTTTTTATATTTTTCAGATTACAAAAACTATTATCTACTATCCATATTGCACTTGTATCACCACCTCTTTGCCGAACTAGTGCACCTATACAATTTACCGTTGTATTGGGTGTGTTGGGGACACAAGAGACTCTTTGTTATTTGGTTGTAGGGTTGCTTGAGAGATACCATCTTCATCCTACGCCTCCCACGGATTGATAAACCTTAGGTCATCCACTTGAGGGAAATTTGCTACTGTCCTACAAACCTCTGCACTTGGAGGCCCAACAACGTCTACAAGAAGAAGGTTGTGTAGTAGACATCAAGCTCTTTTCTGGCGCCATTGCCGGGGAGGTTAGTGCTTGAATGTATATCTTTAGATCTTGAAATCGAATCTTTTGGTTTCTTGTTTTATCACTAGTTTAGTCTATAAAAGAAAACTACAAAAAATGGAATTAAGGGTACCTCATATGATTCATCTTTTTAATGTCTTTCGTGAAAATAAGGATTCCGGTAATTGTGCTCAAGTGCTAGAGGAAGAATGCATTAGAATGTTTGGCACTAAATCTTTGAATGATGAGCATGATTGCAATGTTGTTAGTATGAATTCCTTGAATATCCATGATGCTAATGATATGCAAAGCCACAAGCTTGGGGAAGCTATGTTTGATGAAGATGATGTTTTTTGTCCCCCAAGTTTTGATGAGCAAATTTATTATGATGAAATCATGCCTCCTATTTATGATTATTATATTGATGAAAATGGATTTGGAGAGGTCATGACTTTATTTTGTGATGAATCCACTATTTCTGAAGAGGTTCCAATTGATTATGAGAACAAAGTTGCTATCTATGATGATTATTGTGATGACTTGTATGCTATAAAGAATAATGATATCCATGAAACTTGTCATCATGATTTTAGTTTTCAATTGGATTATGCCTCACATGATAATTATTTTGTTGAGTTTGCTCCCACTATTATTCATGAGAAGAATTTTGCTTGTGTGGAGAGTAATAAAATTTTGATGCTTGTAAATCATGAAAAGAATGCTTTAGGTGCTGGTTATATTGTTGAATTCATTCATGATGCTACTGAAAATTATAATGAGGGAGGAATATATGCTTGTAGGAATTGCAATAATATCAAGTTTCCTCTCCATGTGCTTAAAGTTTTGAAGTTATGCTTGTCTTGCCTTCCTATGCAAGTTGATTATTTCTCCCATAAGTTGTTTGCTCACAAAATCCCTATGAATAGGAAGTGGGTTAGACTTAAACGTGCTAGTCGTATTCTTCATGATGCTCTCTTTATGTTACAATTCTTATCTTTTATGTGAGCATCATTGAAATCATCATGCCTAGCTAGGGGCGTTAAACATTAGCGCTTGTTGGGAGGCAACCCAATTTTATTTTTGCTCCTTGATTTTTTCCTGTTTAGTAATAAATTAATCATCTATCCTCTGTTATGATTGTGTTTTTTATGTTTCAATTAGTGTTTGTGCCAAGTAAAGCCTTTAGGACCTTCTTGGGTGATTGTTATTTGATCTTGCTGTAAAAAACAGAAAGTATGCTCTCACGAGAATAATTTTCATTTTTTACCAGAGAGCGATAAAATACCAATTCCACTTGAAGTATATTAATAAACAAATTTCCTAGGACTTCCTAATTTCTCAGGATTTGGAGTTACAGAAGTATTCGAATCCTACAGATTACTACAGACGGTTCTGTTTTTACAGATTCTGTTTTCTATGTGTTGTTTGCTCATTTTTGATGAATCTATGAGTAGTATCGGAGGGTATGAACCATAGAGAAGTTGGAATACAGTATATATTACACCAATATGAATTTGGAATGAGTTCACAACAGTACCTAAGTGGTGATTTATTTTCTTATACTAACGGAGCTTACGAGATTTCTGTTAAGTTTTGTGTTGTGAAGTTTTCAAGTTTTGGGTAAAGATTCCATGGACTATGGAATAAGGAGTGGTAAGAGCCTAATCTTGGGGATTACAAAGGCACCCCAAGATAATATTCAAGGACAACCAAAATCCTAAGCTTGGGGATGCCCCGAAAGGCATCCCCTCTTTCGTCTTCGTTCATCGGCAACTTTACTTGGAGCTATATTTTTATTCACGACATGATATGTGTTTTGCTTGGAGTGTCAATTTATTTTGTTAGGATTTGCTTGCTGTTATTTAGAAAAATGTTTTTCATCTTTTATTTCAATAAAAGTGGCATTGATAGCCTTTACTATGCCTATTTTACTAGTCCACATGTTGCTGTTTGAAAACACAAAGTTTACCGCTGTTGCAAAAATTCCCTACAAAAGTCAGAATGTGATAAAATGTTGAAACCTTTTGCATAATAAGCTCTGACAAATTTAATACAATGGGAATTTTCTTTCATAATTTTTGGAGGTAGGGAAGTATGGATCTTGCTGCACTCTTTACAGACTGTCCTGTTTAGGCAGATTGCTGCTATGTTTGCATTGTTTGCATATGTTTGCTTCTTTAATGATTCTATTTGAGGATAGGACTATTAAATATGCAGAGGAATTTAGTATGCAATGTTGAATAATAATTTTAGTGATTTGCTACAGTAGAGTATGATAAGGTTTTTGCATTGGTTTATACTAACTTATCTCACGAGTCCTTGTTGAGTTTTGTGTGGATGAAGCTTTTGAGATTTAGGGAGACCATGATATGAGAGGAATTAAGGAGACACAAAAGGTCAAGCTTGGGGATGCCCAAGGCATCCCAAGATAATATTTCAAGAAGTCTCAAACGTCTAATCTTGGGGATGCCCCGGTTGGCATCCCACCTTTCTTCTTCAACAACTATCGGTTAGTTTCGGTTGATCCTAAGTTTTTGCTTCTTCACATGATGTTTGCCATTCTTAGAATGTCATTTTACTTTGTTTTGCTTGTTGTTTGAATAAAATATCAAGATCTGAAATTATTAAATGGGGGTCTTCACATAGTTGCATAATTATTCAACTACTCATTGATCTTCACTTATATCTTTCGGAGTAGTTTGCTGTTTCTCTAGTGCTTCACTTATATCTTTTTAGAGCACGGTGGTGGTGTCGGTGTCAAAAACGGCGGATCTCGGGTAGGGGGTCCCGAACTGTGCGTCTAGGCCGGATGGTAACACGAGACAAGGGACACAATGTTTTATCCAGGTTCGGGCCCTCTTGATGGAGGTAAAACCCTACGCCCCGCTTGATTAATATTGATGATATGGGTAGTACAAGAGTAGATCTACCACGAGATCAAGGAGGCTAAACCCTAAAAGCTAGCCTATGGTATGATTGTTGTATGATGAAGTTGTCCTACGGACTAAAACCCTCCGGTTTATATAGACACCGGAGAGGGTTAGGGTTACACAAAGTCGGTTACAATAGTAGGAGATCTTGAATATCCGCATCGCCAGGCTTGCCTTCCACGCCAAGGAAAGTTCCATCCGAACATGGGACGGAGTCTTCAATCTTGTATCTTCATAGTCCTGGAGTCCGCTGAAGGTATAGTCCGGCTACCCGGACACCCCCTAATCCAGGACTCCCTCAGTAGCCCCCGAACCAGGCTTCAAAGACGACGAGTCCAGCGCGCAGATTGTCTTCGGCATTGCAAGGCGGGTTCTTCTCCAAATTTCGTGTACCTGCTGAATAATGTCCGATTTTCATAATGTAGCGCACCTTGGCTTCCGCGCCCAATAATGGCCGTCTTCCACGTGTCAAACGAATGTGAAAAGTCGGGGTGTTTTTACATTCACACCCCTAGCCGCATAAACGAGCCACCTATTTAATGGGATGGGGATTCAGACCCAAACCACACCTTCTCCTCTCCGCGAGTAATCATCAGAGCGCCTCCAGCAAAGGATCATTCCAACATGGCCAGCCGTCGCAGCTCCTCCTCTCGCCCTTCCAGTCCTAAACCTGGAGACTGGGAGAGGTGCTCCATCCTGCACAGCGAGCTAGTGTCGCTTCAGGCCAAGGGATTTCTCCCTCAGGCCTATATGGTCCCGGTCCGAGCCGGACTCACCACCTATAATGGCGGAGAGCACCCCCAGTCCCTCTAAAGGAGAGCGGGTGTGCCTCGTCCCTTATCTAGTAAGAGGACTTGGATTTCCAATCCATCCATTTCTCCGTGGGCTTCTGGAGTTCTACGGCCTCCAGCTGCATGATCTCACGCCCGCCTCTATATTGCATATCGCGGGCTTCGTCGCTCTTTGCGAGCTATTCTTGGGTGTTGAGGCTCATTTCGCGCCATGGAAGAGATTATTCTGTCTGGTGCCCCGCTCTCAAGAGGGGTTTATATATCAAGTGGGCGGAGCCGAAGTGTGGCGTATCGCCGGGACCGGATATCTATCCGGAACCCCAAAGAAGGCGTCCGAGGACTGGCCTTCAGAATGGTTTTATATAGATGATGTCCCGCTGTCGGACCCTATCCGGGTCGGTCTCCCCGAATTCAACAGTGCTCCCTTAAAGAAACGCCTGAGCTGGCGTCTGTGGAGCTCTCAGAGAGAAAGCGACAGGGACGTCCTTCGCCTGATGGGCCGGATAAGACTATTGGCTCATTCCGGACTAACCATGATTGGAGTCATCGCCGCATGCATTATGCGGGGGGCGCAACCGCTTCAATATAGAGGCCACCCCATGTGGGATTTTAACGGGGAGGATGACGCCACCCGTTACGGTCGTAAGGGGCCAGCCTCAGCTGCCGCTCTAGTAAAGATCTTATCCTCTTTGTACAAGGGAGAAGAGGAGGAATTCCTCCGCATCAACCCGCAGGGCGGATTTAGTATGTACAACCCCCCAAGTTGGGTAAGTGAACAATTGTGCCTGCCCATCCGCTCTATATTCCCATGATTAAATATGTAGTCCAACGATTTCAATGCAGGAACTGCGTCAGGAAGTAAAGGATATAAACAGCCGTCCCCCACAACCCGAGGATCCAGAACGGTCCCTCGATCCGAACTCCGAGGAGGATCCGGATATATCGGTGGAGTTGATTGACGGGGTGTTTCATCAGTTAAGCAAGGACAATACCTTGGTGGCCATTACGGCTGATTACCCAGGGTTAATCCCGGCCTCCCAGGTAACAGAGAGCGGAGTCTCATCCCTTTGAGAAGGAATCCATTCTCATGCATTTCAGTTTTCCTGACAACGACCGTGTTTTGCATGGGAGGTTTCCAAGGCGGAAGGCCGAACCTGCGGCGGCTAGCCAATGAGGGGCCGCAAGGCCCCGTGGGGCAAAAAGGAATGTAGTCTGGACTGGGATGCCAGCGCAAAGGTATAGCGCATCCTCTTTTTCCCTGGTGTTATTTCTTCAGGGCATATTAACGTTCGTGCTATCTTCAGGACAAAGAGACCTTGCCGGACTACATCCGGAGAGGTTGCCAACCTCGCCTCCACCAGCCAGGCTCCAACGCCTGGCCCGGAAGCGGGAGCGAACACGAGGCGCGCACCGGACGCTCCGCCGACAGAGGATGCGGACAGGCTATCTGCCACCAATTCCGAGGTGGAGAGTGCCATGAACCACACGCGTCGCCTGACAGTTCTTTGCGATGCTTGTTTCTCCCGAGAGGCATTAGATGCCTTCAATTCAGGAGATGCGTACCTCCGTGCCGCTCAAAATGGTTTAACCAGAGCCACGAAGCAATATGTAAAAGACATACGGTTAAGAAAATTTTGGTAAATATATATGTATATACCAATAGCCCCCGAGACTTGAAACAGTTAGAGTAACTGGTTTAAGGATCATTTGTTATGCAGGTTCTTACAGAGAAGAATACCATACTGTCCCAGGAGCTGAAAGAGTGCAAAGCCCAACTGGAGGCCGCACTAGCCGCGTCAGGGGAGCCTAAAGAGACCCCCTCTGGTAAGATACATTTCGAAAGATTAATATCTTGCAAAGTGCGGCGTGGGTATGAATCTGCCAAATCATATTGCAGATGGCGCCGGGCTGGATCTGGAGAGGCAACAACTCTTACGCCGGCTAAAGGCCGGTGAGAGTATGTTGACAAGGGTGAGGCGGGAGAAGAATGAGCTTCAGGATGCCAAGACCAAGCTGGACGTTGAACTTAAAGATGTTCGTGGCCAGCTGTCGGACTCTACTAAGGAGAATCAACGGCTTCGACGCGGCATATTTAGTAAGTGCTTAAGCGAATCTTTGAAAGAAAAGAGTTCAGCGAGGAAGTCGACTAACAGAGTAATGTCTGTAGGTATACTAACGGGTCGTCCTGCATAGGAGATGCCCGGTTCTACGGGTGACCTTCTTCCCGAGCTCCCGCAACTGAACGAGCGAGTTCGACAGGTGATGCGAGGCGTTGCCCAAGCCTTATGGTATTCCCACTCCATGCCCGAGGGCCTTGGAGAGCTTTCGGAGAAGCTTAAGGGAGCTCGGCGGCGCTTCCGGTTGTGGAAGATATCGGCCTGCCGACAAGGCGCTAGGGAGGCCTGGGCCATGGTGAAGACGCGGTACACGAAGTCTGACCTAAACCACATGCCGAGGTCGGACCTGTGGGGCCTGACGGGAAGGAGATCCCTGTAAGCTTAGTGTACGGCCAAGTAGAATTGGCCGCAAAGTATTCCCAGCAGGACTGTAAGTTAGACAGCCTGTTAGATGGTATTGAAGAGGAATACAATCAGTCAAAGTGACTATGTAATTTTTAATTGACATGTGTAATGCCTTCTAGCTGCATTGTAGATCGTTTGTCGTTGCCGACCTTTTTGCTTCAACCTCAGGACCTGACGGTCCGGAGTGTGTCCGAATACCCTACCGGTTATGTAAGAACCGGGGTATGCATGGAGACCAGGCGTAGGGGTCATCAGTGCTTTATCAGACAAGTGCCCAACTAGTTATGTTATATTACATGGTTAGTAAGAAACATCTTCCAGAGAGAATAGTTCCGTTAGGGGTTCCTTTCTCTGGGAGGCATGCCCTAAAGTGCATGTCCGGATTGCAAACGCAGGAAAATCATCTGGGGGCATATACATAAATAAGTAAAAAAAGGTCATCTTTTAGTTCACCGACCGAATATTCCCTTAAGAACGCTAGCTTTCGGCTTCACCCAGTCTGAGGTACACATCCGGCTGATCCGGCAGTAACAATCGCAGAGGTGCTCCCTTTACCACCTAGCTGAACAATCGGGAACGTAGGGGTAAGCACAGGAGCCAGGCAACCCAGCTTGGCCAAAACTTAAGTCATATCGATGCATATAATGGTGAAGAAAAGGTACATGCGGAAGTTTGACACATGTGGTGGGCATGAAGCCCGTATAAATAAGCTTCTGTTAAAGAAGCCCCCAGGTTTAATGAGCGCGAGTAGCACTTACTTGAGGAGCCTTTAAGGGCTATAAAAGAGAAGAGGGGAAGGAGAAAAATATAAGACAGAAAATGTAAAAAATGGACAGAGGAAGGAGACAAACACAGAGTCCGGCGCTAGGCATAGAATCTTCGGAGACGGGCTGCGTTCCATGGGTTCGGCTCGAGTCGGTTATCTGACGCATCTCGCAGGCGGTATGCTCCACCAGTCAGGACTTGGTCGATTATGAAGGGACCTTCCCACTTGGGCTTCAGCTTGTCCTTTTTCTTGTCCAGCAGGCATAGAACTAATTCGCCAACGTTGTAGCTTTTGGCCCGCACTTCTCTGCTTTGATATCTTCGAGCCTGCTGTTGATAAAATGCGGAACGGGCTTTTGCCACGTCGCGCTCCTCCTCTAAGGCGTCCAAACTATCCTGCCGATCGAGCTCGGCCTCCCTTTCTTCGTACATGCGTACTCGAGGTGAGTCATGAATTATGTCGCAGGGCAAGACTACCTCTGCGTCGTACACCATAAAAAGTGGTGTGTATCCAGTGGTGCGGTTCGGCGTGGTCTGCAGCCCCCAGAGTACGGAGTCGAGCTCTTCTACCCAGTGCGTGTTAGATTCCTTGAGGGACCGCACTAATCTGGGTTTGATGCCGCTCATGATGAGATCATTTGCATGTTCGACCTGACCGTTAGTTTGTGGGTGATAGACGGAAGCATAATCGAGCTTGATGCCCATGTTTTTGCACCAGAGTTTTACCTCATCGGCCGTAAAGTTCGTGTCGTTATCGGTGATGATGCCGTGGGGGACGCCATAACAGTGTACGACCCCGAATATAAAGTCTATCACAGGTCCGGATTCGGCCGTCTTAACAGGCTTGGCTTCTATCCATTTGGTGAACTTATCCATCATGACCAGTAAGTATTTTTTCTTGTGGGTGGCATATGGCTTTGGTTTGCAAAAAGCTGGCAACCGACGCATTTATGGACCAAGTCCTGAGCATCCGCCCGGGCCGTGGGCCAATAAAAGCCTGTATGGAAAGCCTTGCTTACGAGGGACCGGGCTGCGGCGTGATGGCCACCGAGTCCGGCATGAATTTCAGCCAGCAGGTTACGCCCTTCCTCTTCGGAGATGCACCTTTGAAGGACTCCGGTAGTGCTTTTCTTGTAAAGTTCTCCCTCATGGACTTTATAGGCTTTAGAGCGCCGCACTATACAGCGTGCCTCGTTTTGGTCCTCTGGGAGTTCCTGCCTAGTAAGGTAGGCTAGGAATGGTTCTGTCCACGAGGCGATAACGGCCATTAGTACGTGGGCTGAGGTTGTTATTTCATTGGCAGAGCCTCCGATTATGTCAGATTGTTCAGCGATGGACAGTGCGGTTGGGTCCGGACTGATATTGCCATGTTCCCCTTCCCATACTACGGATGGCTTGAACAGCCTTTCCAGGAAGATGTTGGGGGGACCGCATCGCGTTTTGCGCCGATGCGTGCCAGGACGTCTGCCGCCTGATTATTTTCTCGGGCTATATGGTGAAATTTGAGCCCTTCAAACCGAGCTGACATTTTGAGGACGACGTTGCGGTAAGCTGCCATTTTTGGATCCTTGGCATCGAAGTCTCCATTTATTTGGGATATCGCGAGGTTCGAATCCCCGCGCACCTCTAGGCGTTGAATGCCCATGGATACTGCCATCCGGAGACCATGTAAGAGGGCCTCATATTCGGCTGTATTGTTGGAGTCCGTGTACATAATCTGTAGTACGTATTGAACTGTGTCTCCTGTGGGGGACGTCAAAACGACGCCAGCCCCCAGTCCGGCCAACATCTTGGATCCATCGAAATGCATGATCCAATTTGAATATGTGTCGTATTCTTTAGGGAGTTCGGCCTCCGTCCATTCTGTGACGAAGTCGGCCAAGACTTGTGATTTGATGGCTCACCGTGGCCTATAAGTTATGTCGAACGGTAGGAGCTCGATGGCCCATTTTGCAATCCGGCCCGTTGCGTCATGGTTGTTTATAATATCGTTGAGTGGTACTTCCGATGCTACTGTGATTGAACACTCTTGAAAGTAGTGTCGTAGCTTCCGGGATGCCATGAATACCGCATATGCAATCTTTTGATAATGTGGGTACCGTGATTTGCATGGGGTGAGGACAGTGGACACATAGTAAACCGGCTTTTGAAGGGGGAATTTGTGTCCGTTCATTTCCCGCTCGACGACGAGTACTGCGCTGACAACTTGATGGGTTGCTGCAATGTACAATAGCATTGGTTCACCGATGTTTGGCGCGGTCAGGACGGGGTTTGTTGCCAATATGGCTTTTATTTCCTCGAGTCCGGCCGTGGCGGCGTCCGTCCACTCGAAGTGTTCGGTGCGCCGAAGGAGGCGATAGAGGGGTAGCGCCTTTTCTCCCAACCGGGAGATAAAGTGGCTTAGAGCCGCCACGCATCCGGTTAATTTTTGTATTTGTTTGAGGTCCTTTGGGTTATCCAATTGTGACAAAGCTCGGATCTTGGCTGGATTTGCTTCGATTCCCCTACCGGATACAATGAAGCCCAAGAGCTTTCCGGCTGGAACGCCGAAAACGCATTTTTACGGATTTAGCTTGATGTCATATGCTTGGAGGTTGTCAAATCTAAGCCTCAAGTCATCTACTAGAGATTCGACATGTCTTGTTTTTATGACCACATCATCCACGTATGCCTCTACTGTTTTGCCGATCTAGTTTTCCAGACATGTCTGAATCATGCGCTGATATGTTGCGCCGGCGTTTTTGAGCCCGAAAGGCATTGTGTTGAAGCAGAATGGGCCGTATGGGGTGATGAATGCCGTTGCGGCTTGGTATGACTCGGCCATCTTGATTTGATGGTAACCGGAGTATGCGTCGAGGAAGCACAATGAATCGTGTCCTACAGTGGCGTCGATAATTTGATCGATGTGGGGGAGTGGGAAGGGATCCTTTGGGCAGGCCTTGTTGAGGTCTTTGAAGTCAACGCACAGGCGCCAGGATTTGTCCTTCTTTGGTACCATCACCAAGTTTGCTAGCCAGTCCGGATGTTTTATATCTCTGATGAATCCGGCCTCCAATAGTTTGGCTAGCTCCTTTCCCATTGCCTGTCTCTTGGGTTCAGAAAAATGTCGAAGGGCTTGTTTGACAGGTTTGAATCCTTTTAGGATATTTAAGCTGTGTTCGGCCAGCCTGCATGGGATTCCTGGCATGTCCGAAGGGTGCCATGCAAAAATGTCCCAGTTCTCCCGTAGGAATTCTCGCAGTGCGGTGTCTACATCGGGGTTTAATTGTGCCCCGATGGAAGCTGTTTTATTGGGGTCCGTTGGATGGACCTGGAATTTGACTATTTCATCCGTTGGTTTAAAGGAGGTGGATTTGGATCTTTTGTCGAGTATCACATGTCCCTGTTTACCGTGGAGCGCAGCGTAGTCAGTTCCTCAGCCGCTAGGGCTTCGGACAGTGCCTCAAGGGCCAGTGCAGCTGTCTTGTTTTCGACGCGGAGTGCTATGTCCGGATCACTAGCGAGAGTGATGATTCCGTTCGGCCCGGGCATCTTGAGCTTCATGTACCCGTAATGGGGTATTGCTTGGAAGATTGTAAACGCTTCCCGCCCCAGCAGAGCGTGGTATCCGCTGCTGAACGGGGCCACTTGGAATGTGACCTCTTAGGACCTATAATTATCCGGCGTGCCGAACACCACATCTAGTGTGATTTTTCCTGTACAGCGTGCTTCCCGACTGGGGATTATTCCTCTGAAGGTTGTGCTGCTTCGCTCAATGCGGTTCCAGTCTATTTCCATTTTTTGAAGGGTTTCCTCATAAATGAGGTTCAATCCGCTGCCTCCATCCATGAGTACCTTGGTGAGGCAAAAGTCGTCCACTATAGGACTGAGTACCAATGCGGCTGGTGCTCGAGCTATTCGGAATTTAGGTTCGTCGCTGGCATTAAAGGTAATAGCCGTGTCACTCCATGGGTTTATTGTTGCTACTTGATAGACTTCGGCGAAGCTGCAGAGTGTTCTTTTTCGCATTTTATTTGATGCGGAAGTCTCGAAGACTGTTAAGACTGTACTGGAGCCCCTGAGGTGGCTTTCTGCGGCCTCCGGAATTAGGAGATCTTCGCCCCTTTTGGCCACCTGCCGGAGTATCCAACATGCTCTAAGGCTATGAGTTGGTGTGGCATCCTCTGTACTATGAATTTTACAGGGTCCATTAAGCCATCCCTCCAGTATGGTTCCATGCCCTGTAGAGGGTTTTGGTTTTTTGGTTTTTAACCCGGGTGTCTGATGATGATGCACCCTTTTATTTCGGACGAGGTTTCTATTCAGGGCCAGATTGTCCCAAAATTTAGTTTCGATTTTCCGAGCGCTTTCCATCGCACAGTACTTTTGTACTATGGACGCCAAGTCAGCGAAGCATGTAAGATCATGACGACCTGTGGCGTTGAGGATTCCCTTGTCCGTGCAATAATCGCAGAAGATTGAGATTGCGTTTTCCTCACGGCAGTCCTTTATCCTGTTCATAACCAGGAGGAACCTTGCCCAGTAATGATGTACTGTTTCTTCGGGCTTTTGCCTGATCTGGGATAGATCGCTTATGTTCGGGCGGGTGGGTGGAATTAAATCCGGAACTTCACCCAATCTAAGACTCAGAGGCCAAGGAGTTTCCGAACTCTGAGGTTTGGATTCTTGGATGTTGTCCAGTGAATCTAGCCCGTTGCCTGATTCTAAGTTCAGGTCTTGAGTTACATCCTCCCCTCCATGGGTATCCGGATTGTAGGGATCTGGAATCCGGACGTAGCTAGTCCTTAAGATAGATGAAGAGTTGCCGCACTGTGCCTCTACTACGACAACGTGATGGGTGACTTGGGGAGAATTAATTTCACTTAGATCGGGTTTAAGCCCAACCTGGTCATAATCCATAGTGACCCCCAAGGCGGCGATGCGATCCAAGAGCTCGTTTACGGAAGAGAGCTCCATTGGATCTAACTGCTCGACGAGTTCCGAGCTGACGTGAAGATTGCTTTTGATGACCCGAGAGGTCACCGTCGGCGCAACGGCCGAACAGGCGGTCATGAGAAAACCGCCTAGCTGGAGAGTTTGGCCGACAGCCAAGGCTCCCTTAGTAATGGCGCCATCTTTAAAGACGGGAAGAGGCATCCTTCCTGATTGCGACGACACAGAGGAACTCTCAATGAAAGCACCAATGTCAGTGTCAAAACCGGCGGATCTCGGGTAGGGGGTCCCGAACTGTGCGTCTAGGCCGGATGGTAACAGGAGACAAGGGACACAATGTTTTATCCAGGTTCGGGCCCTCTTGATGGAGGTAAAACCCTACGTCCTGCTTGATTAATATTGATGATATGGGTAGTACAAGAGTAGATCTACCACGAGATCAAGGAGGCTAAACCCTAAAAGCTAGCCTATGGTATGATTGTTGTATGATGAAGTTGTCCTACGGACTAAAACCCTCCAGTTTATATAGACACTGGAGAGGGTTAGGGTTACACAAAGTCGGTTACAATAGTAGGAGATCTTGAATATCCGCATCGCCAAGCTTGCCTTCCACGCCAAGGAAAGTCCCATCCAGACACGGGACGGAGTCTTCAATCTTGTATCTTCATAGTCCTGGAGTCCGGCTGAAGGTATAGTCCGGCTACCCGGACACCCCCTAATCCAGGACTCCCTTAGGTGGTTTTATTTTATAGAAATAGATGAACTCTTGTGCTTCACTTATATTATTTTGATAGTCTTTAGAACAGCATGGTAGTTTGCTTTGGTTATGAAACTAGTCCTAATATGATGGGCATCCAAGAGGGATATAATAAAAACTTTCATATAGAGTGCATTGAATACTATGAGAAGTTTGATACTTGATGATTGTTTTGAGATATGAAGATGGTGATGTTAGAGTCATGCTAGTTGATTAGTTGTGAATTTGAGAAATGCTTACTTAAAGTTTGTGATTCCCGTAGCATGCACGTATGGTGAACCGTTATGTGATGAAGTCGGAGCATGATTTATTTATATTGATTGTCTTCCTTATGAGTGGCGGTCGGGGACGAGCGATGGTCTTTTCCTACCAATCTATCCCCCTAGTAGCATGCACGTAGTACTTTGTTTCGATAACTAGTAGATTTTTGCAATAAGTATGTGAGTTCTTTATGACTAACGTTGAGTCCATGGATTATACGCACTCTCACCCATCCACCATTGCTAGCCTCTCTAGTACCGCGCAACTTTCACCGGTACCATAAACCCACCATGTACCTTCCTCGAAACAGCCACCATACCTACCTATTATGACATTTCCATAGCCATTCCGAGATATATTGCCATTCAACTTTCCACCATTCCGTTATTATGACACACTTCATCATTTTCATATTGCTTTGCATGATCATGTAGTTGACATTGTATTTGTGGCAAAGCCACCGTTCATAATTCTTTCATACATGTCACTCTTGATTCATTGCACATCCCGGTACACCGCCGAAGGCATTCATATAGAATCATATCTTGTTCTAAGTATCGAGTTGTAATTCTTGAGTTGTAAGTAAATAAAAGTGTGATGATCATCATTATTAGAGCATTGTCCCAGTGAGGAAAGGATGATGGAGACTATGATTCCCCCATAAGTCGGCATGAGACTCCCGATGAAAAATAAAAAAAAGAGGCCATAAAAAAGAGAAAAGGCCCAAATAAAAAATAAAATAAAATAAAAAATGAGAGAAAAAGAGAGAAGGGACAATGCTACTATCCCTTTTCCACACTTGTGCTTCAAAGTAGCACCATGATCTTCATGATAGAGAGTCTCCTATGTTGTCATTTTAATATACTAGTGGGAATATTTCATTATAGAACTTGGCTTGTATATTCCAATGATGGGCTTCCTCAAAATGCCCTAGGTCTTCGTGAGCAAGCGAGTTGGATGCACACCCACTTAGTTTCTTGTTGAGCTTTCATACACTTATAGCTCTAGTGCATCCGTTGCATGGCAATCCCTACTCACTCACATTGATATCTATTGATGGGCATCTCCATAGCTCGTTGATACGCCTAGTTGATGTGAGACTATCTTCTCCTTTTTGTCTTCTCCACAACCACCATTCCATTCCACCTATAGTGCTATGTCCATGGCTCACGCTCATGTATTGCGTGAAGATTGAAAAGGTTTGAGAACATCAAAAGTATGAAACAATTGCTTGGATTGTCATCGGGGTTGTGCATGATTTAAATATTTTGTGTGGTGAAGATAGAGCATAGCCAGACTATATGATTTTGTAGGGATAGCTTTCTTTGGCCATGTTATTTTGAGAAGACATGATTGCTTAGTTAGTATGCTTGAAGTATTATTATTTTTATGTAAATATTAAACTTTTATCTTGAATCTTATGTATCTGAACATTCATGCCATAATAAAGAAGATTACATGGATAAATATGTTAGGTAGCATTCTACATCAAAAATTCTGTTTTTATCATTTACCTACTCGAGGACGAGCAGGAATTAAGCTTGCGGATGCTGATACGTCTCCAACGTATCTATAATTTTTGATTGTTCCATGCTATTATATTATCAACCTTGGATGTTTTATATGCATTTATTATGCACTTTTATATTATTTTTGGGACTAACCTATTAACCTAGAGCCCAGTGCCAGTTTCTGTTTTTCCTTGTTTTAGAGTATCATAGAAAAGGAAAATCAAATGGAGTCCAATTGACCTGAAACTTCACGGAACTTATTTTTGGACCAGAAGAAGCCCACGGAGTATTGGAGATGGACCAGGAGAGTCCCAGGCTGCCCACGAGGGTGGGGGGTGCGCCCACCCCCTGGGCACGCCCCTCTGCCTCATGGACAGCCCGGAGGTCGACGGACGTACTTCTTCCTCCCATATATACCCATATACTCTAAAAACTTCGGAGAGCAGAATAGATCGGGAGTTCCACCGCTAGAAGCCTCAGTAGCCACCGAAAACCAATCTAGACCCGTTCTGGCACCCTGCCAGAGGGGGGAATCCCTCTCCGGTGGCCATCTTCATCATCCCGGCGCTCTCCATGACGAGGAGGGAGTAGTTCTCCCTCGGGGCTGAGGGTATGTACCAGTAACTATGTGTTTGATCTCTCTCTCTCTCTCTCTCTCTCTCTCTCTCTCTCTCTCTCGTGTTCTTGAGGTGGCACGATCTTGATGTATCGCGAGGTTTGCTATTATAGTTTGATCTTATGATGTTTCTCCCTCTCTACTCTCTTGTAATGGATTGAGTTTTCCCTTTGAAGTTATCTTATCGGATTGAGTCTTTAAGGATTTGAGAACACTTGATGTATGTCTTGCGTGGGATACCCGTGGTGACAATGGGGTATTCTATTGATCCACTTGATGTATGTTTTGGTGATCAACTTGTGGGTTCCGTGACCTTGGGAATCTATGCATAGGGGTTGGCACACGTTTTCGTCTTGACTCTCCGGTAGAAACTTTGGGGCACTCTTTGAAGTACTTTTGTGTTGATTGAATAGATGAACCTGATATTGTGTGATGCATATCGTATAACCATACCCACGGATACTTGAGGTGACATTGGAGTATCTAGGTGACATTAGGGTTTTGTTGATTTGTGTTTTAAGGTGTTATTTTAGTACGAACTCTAGGATAGATTGAACGGAAAGAATAGCTTCATGTTATTTTACTACGGACTCTATGATAGATCGATCATAAAGGATAACTTTGAGGTGGTTTCATACCCTACCATAATCTCTTCGTTTGTTGTCCGCTATTAGTGACTTTGGAGTGACTCTTTGTTGCATGTTGAGGGATAGTTATGTGATCCAAGTATGTTATTATTGTTGAGAGAACTTGCACTAGTGAAAGTATGAACCCTAGGCCTTGTTTCCTAGCATTGCAATACCGTTTGTGCTCACTTTTATCATTAGTTACCTTGCTGTTTTTATATTTTCAGATTAAAAATACCCTTATCTATCATCCATATTGCACTTGTATCACCATCTCTTCGCCGAACTAGTGCACCTATACAATTTACCATTGTATTGGGTGTGTTGGGGACACAAGAGACTCTTTGTTATTTGGTTGCAGGGTTGTTTGAGAGAGACCATCTTCATCCTACACCTCCCATGGATTGATAAACCTTAGGTCATCCACTTGAGGGAAATTTGCTACTGTCCTACAAACCTCTGCACTTGGAGGCCCAACAACTTCTACAAGAAGAAGGTTGTGTAGTAGACATCAGACAACTCTTGGATTGCGTTGCCAAAGGAAATTTTATTGAAATTGATCCCCGTATTGTGCATGAAATTATAGAGGGTATAGTGGGAACACTACCCCAACAAAAGGGGCATCATCATACCCAAGAAGAAATGCAAGTTTTCGAGAAAATTTGCGAAGTAACCAAGATCTTACAAAAATCTCTTGAACCTCTTAAGAGTGTTAGCGGGAATCTCCACCGCATGAATATGTTGATTACCCTTTGCAATAAGCGTTTGGATTCTTTAGATCTCAAATTTCCGAATATGAGGGTAAACGTAAGGAACCTTCCAGATGCGAGCGTAACTCCGCAAAAAAAATTAAAGATCCAAGATGATAATACCTAGATCTATCCTTGCTTTTATGCCTAGCTAGGGGCGTTAAACGATAGCGCCTGTTGGGAGGCAACCCAATTTTATTTTTATTCCTTGCTTTTTGCTCCTGTTTAATAATAAATAATTTATCTAGCCTCTGTTTTGGTTGTGTTTTTTGCGTTTAATTAGTGTTTGTGCCAAGTAGAACCATTGGGAAGACTTGGGGAAAGTCTTTTTAATCTTGCTGTAAAAAACAGAAACTTTAGCGCTCACGAGAACTGCTTCCATTTTTATTTGGAAAGTGATATTTAGTTAATTATTTTTTCAGATGATTAATAGATAAATTCCTCACGTCCAGCAATTTATTTTAGAATTTTTGGGGTTACAGATCTTGTGTTAGCTACAGATTACTACAGACTGTTCTGTTTTTGACAGATTCTATTTTCCGTGTGTTGTTTGCTTATTTTGATGAATATATGGCTAGTAAAATAGTTTATAAACCATAGAGAAGTTGGAATGCAGTAATTTTAACACCAATATAAATAAAGAATGAGTTCATTACAGTACCTTGAAGTGATGTTTTGTTTTCTTTCGCTAACGGAGCTCACGAGATTTTCTACTTTAAGTTTTGTGTTGTGAAGTTTTCAAGTTTTGGGTAAAGATTTGATGGATTATGGAACAAGGAGTGGCAAGAGCCTAAGCTTGGGTATGCCCATGGCACCCCCAAGATAATCTAAGGACACCTAAAAGCCAAAGCTTGGGTATGCCCCGGAAGGCATCCCCTCTTTCGTCTACTTCTATCGGTAACTTTACTTGGAGCTATATTTTTATTTACCACATGATATGTGTTTTGCTTGGAGCGTCTTGTATTATTTGAGTATTTATTTTTTAGTTTTCCACAATCATCCTTGCTTCACACACCTTTTTGAGAGAGACACTCATGATTCGGAAATTGTTAGAATACTCTATGTGCTTCACTTATATCTTTTGAGTTATATAGTTTTTGCTCTAGTGCTTCACTTATATTTTTTAGAGCACGTTGGTAGATTTGTTTTATAGAAAATTTTGTTCTCTCATGCTTCACTTAGATTATTTTGAGAGTCCTACAAAACATCATGGTAATTTTCTTTAATTATTTTAGGCATTCAAGATTAATAATAAAATTTTCTTATGAGTGTGTTGAATACTATGAGAAGTTTGAAACTTGATAATTGTTTTGAGATATGGAGATGGTGATATTAGAGTCGTGCTAGTTGAGTAGTTGTGAATTTGAGAAATGCTTGTGTTGAAGTTTGTGATTCCATGAGGCAGGGGCGCGCCCAGGAGGGTAGGGCGCGCCCCCACCCTCGTGGGCAGGGTGTGGCCCCCCTCTGGAACTTCTTGCGCTCATTATTTTTTATATATTCTGAAAAGGACTTCCGTGAAGTTTCAGGACTTTTGGAGTTGTGTAGAATAGGTCTCTAATATTTGCTCATTTTCCAGCCCAGAATCCCAGCTGTCGGCATTCTCTCTCTTTATGTAAACCTTGTAAAATAAGAGAGAATAGGCATAAGTATTGTGACATAATGTGTAGTAACATCCCATCATGCAATAAATATCGATATAAAAGCATTATACAAAATGGACGTATCAACTCTCCCAAGCTTAGACCTCGCTTGTCCTCAAGCGAAAGCCAAAATCGAAAAATATGTCCACATGTTTAGAGATAAAGGTGTCGATAAAAAATAAAATACGGACATGAGGGCATCATGATCATTCTTAGAACAACAACTTATATGATTATTATCATATGATCTCTTATGCTAGAGTAACAATTCAATCACAATCTCAAGTATGAATCATAAACTTCATTGAAAACTAACAAACTATAATCTCAGTCATTGAAGCAATTGCAATTATCATAACATAGGAAAGAGTCAATATAAGAGCTTTTCAGCAAGTCCACATACTCAACTATCATATAGTCTTTTATAATTGCTAACACTCATCCGATACTTATGGGTATGGAGTTTTAATCGGACACAGAGAAAGATAGGGGTTTATAGTTTTGCCTCCCAACGTTTTACCTCAAGGGTAATGTCAACAGTAATAGTTCATGAAAACTCACATCCAATTAGCCATATATGCCAGGATCTTTCCAACATATTGTGCTTGCCAAAGGATAAAATGCAAAAGGAAAGGTGAAGATCACCATGACTCTTATGTAATGTAGGAGATAAAGGTAAAAGATAGGCCCTTCGCAGAGGGAAGCAGAGGTTGTCATGCACTTTTATGGTTGGATGCACAAAATCTTAATGCGAAAGAACGTCACTTTATATTGCCACTTGTGATATGGACCTTTATTATGCAGTCCGTCGCTTTCATTTCTTCCATATCACATGATCGAGAGCAATTTTTATTGCTTGCACCGATGACAACTTACTTGAAGGATCTCACTCAATCCATAGGTAGATATGGTGGACTCTCATGGCAAACTGGGGTTAGGGATATTTGGAAGCACAAGTAGTATCTCTACTTGGTGCAAGGAGTTTGGCTAGCATGAGGGGGAAAGGCAAGCTCAACATGTTGGAGGATCCATGACAATATAATTTATCTCAGATGTAAGAAAACATAACCCATTACATTATCTTCCTTGTCCAACGTCAACCCTTTAGCATGTCATATTTTAATGAGTGCTCACAATCATAAAAGATGTCCAAGGTAGTATATTTATATGCGAAGACCTCTCTTTCTTTATTACTTCCTATTAATTGCAACGATGACCAAAACTATGTTTGTCAACTCTCAACAACTTTTATTTGTCATACTCTTTATATGTGAAGTCATTACTCTCCATAAGACCCATATGATCTCTTTTATTTATTTTTATTCTTTTTCTCTTTTCTATTATTCACTCAAGATCATAGCAAAATTATCAAGCCCTTGACTCAACACTAATCTTTATTATATAGCTCACGGACTCGATTATATAGAAGAGATCATAAAGCAAAACTCACAACTAGATCATACTAAAACTTTATGCTACTAGATCAAGATATTACCAAAAGGAGCGAACTAAGAAAAACAGTAAAGATAGGAGTGTGATGGTGATACAATACCGGGGCACTCCCCCAAGCTTGGCAGTTGCCAAGGGGAGTGCCCATACCCATGTGATTATATCTCTTTTGTCGGTGAAGAAGTTTATGGTTTTGTTGATGACGTAGGTTTGTCGTCCCTCTTCCAAGGCATAGGCTCACCATCATAGAAGGATGACCGAGTCTCCCGAATCCTCAAATCTGTAGCCAAACTCATCCTTTTGAATCTATATTCATACTAACAGTTTTGATTTTGCAGGTCATAGATCTGGGCTTGGAGGTGCTCGATTTTCTCATGAAGCTTGAAGATGGCCTCCCCAATGTCCTTGACGTCCAGCTTGTGGTTGTTGGTGAACTCCGTGATCATAATGTGATTGGAGTCGAGCCCATGCTCCACTGTCTCCTGGCACTTGAAAACTTCTTGCTCCAATGCCTCGAGCCTTGCCTCCGTGCTTTCGGTCTTCCTTGGTCCCTCAACATCGCGGATGTGCAACAACCCCTCTGGCTTCGGAACTCTGTAAACCGGCGGGCGTCAGCCTATGTATATAAAGGGACGACCCGGCAACGGTTTAGGGACGAGACACAATAACTCGAGAGCCAGTCAAAGCGGATTCGCTCCTTGGTCATCGGAACCCTAGCAATACCAATCACAACTAGACGTAGGCTTTTACCTTCATCGAAGGGGACGAACTAGTATAAACTCCCCGTGTCCCCTTGTCCGGTTTAACCCCTTTAAGCCAACCTGTTGCGATGGCTCCACGACTAAGTTCTTTCACGAGGACATCTGCCGTGACAAACCCACAACAGGCTTGCCAACTTTATTGCCCCTATGACCCATTTATCATAGAGATAATTTTTTTTGCCAAAGTTTGGCGTCCAAATTTCCAGCCACACTTTTGTGGCTTGCCGTACTTTTGTGGCTGACCGCACTTTGGCTTAGCAGAATTATTAGTCTCCAGCCAAACAGACCCTTAGTCTTCAATTCAACAATAGTGCATTGGTTGATTTGTTATTGCAATCTGACTCAATTTCTTGTTCCAATATATACATCCAAACACAGTTCTATGTTTGCCCGACTACGGCAAGAAAAATGTGATGATGGCAGCCAGTCTTCTATTCGGTTTAGTGGTTATAGCCATCGCTAAGGTGATTTATAGACCTAGTTGTACTTCTTAGATAGGGTCTTTGCGCGTTGTTGCATTTTACTGGACAGACTACTTTTTGCAAAAATACACTGTACCTCCTCAAGCAAACAAACAGTGTACAGTGGAACAATAGCGCGATATTTATTTTGGGGAATCATCGACACACGATCCATGGATCCTTCTGGCTTCATTCGAATACTTTGGTGCCAAGCACTAAGCTTATAGGGGCCCACGACAGCTGCCGGCCGATCGCTAACTTAACCGTGTCCAAATCGTGTTTCGCGAAAGCAGCTGCGGCTGTAGGAAAACCCCAAAATCATGAAGGAGCGTGTCTCTCATGGCTAAATTTCGTGTTTTGACCCTTTTCTGAAACCTATTTGACATTTGATCTTAGTTTAATTTTTTTTTGAGATCTAACTTTTTTGCTACCGTCAGGGATTATGGCGGTATGATATAACATCCTACCGTCAAGGTCCCTGGCGATAGGGTTGAATGCCCTAGCGCCAAAAACCTTCTAAATATTAACCACAGTGCGTGCTCGTGCCTACCGTCAAGGTGTTTGGCGGTAGGGTTGTACAGGCTACCGCCAGCCCGGTTGGCGGTAGCGATGTTTTCTACCGCCAAAGCCCCTGGCGGTAGGCTGTTAGACTCTACCGCCATGGACTTTGACGATAGCAAAAGGTCAAATCTCAAAAAAAAATTTAAATTAGGATCAAATCTCGAATAGGTTTTAGAAAAAAGTTAAAACACGAAAATCTGCCGTCCCTGGTCAGACCGGCCGTATATACACGGGGCGCTGCCGCACTCCACAGACCGGCAGACCCCTCCTGTCCCCTCTACCTCCAGCCCCGCTGTCCAAGATTTCAATTTCGAACTCGACAACCTCCACCCGGCGGCGACCAATTTGACGCATCCATCACTGCCCTCCCACATTAAATCGAGGCAACCGCGCATCCGCCACCAGAGAAAGAGCCATCCATCCATCCGGACCGGAGGTCGAAGAGCAGGAGGCCATGGCGCTCGGGTGGTTCAAGGTCGTGGAGGTGCAGGTGCAGAGCGCGCGGGCGTACCAGTGGAGGTGGGAGGAGAAGGCGGGGGTCGTGGTGTCCCTCCTCGACGACGCGCTCTTCCACGTCCTCTACGCCGCCGAGGCCGTCGTCCTCTCCGCCGCGCTCTGCGGCTTCTTCCTCTGCTGCGGCTGCAACATCTGATCTGCGCCTGTCGGCCTGATCCGTTGCCGAGGGAGGCGGCCGTCGACCCGCCCGCTGGGCCTCTGAAGACATCCATGGATGGATCCCTGTGCCTCTGAAGACCTCCGTGGATGAATCCCAGTTTTGACATGCCGCGACTCGCCCTCGCCATGCTGTTCTGTTTTTACTGTCCCTCTTTTCCGTTTCCCTTTAGTTTCTCTTCGACTGAGAGCACTCGGCGTGCTCCTCGTCTGTGTACCCTCATGGAGCAAAAAATTGTAGGGCGGTGTCCCATTTCTAGAGGCTGATGCATACTTTTCTTTTGCCTGAACTGCGGGCAGGCTTGCTGCTCGGGCCTCTTGTTGTCAGAGTGCGTGCTCCCTGTGTTAAAAGAAAAAAAAAAGAAGAAAATGCGTGCTCCCTAGTAGCTCCAAATGGAAGCTATTCGGTCTCACTCAAGGGCCTCAAGGCTAACGCACAATGTTCCGAAGAGGAAAACGAAACGGAGAACTGCTCGCTTGGTGCTTTGCTTAAGTTATTACTAGTACAAATGTCCGTGCGTTGCAACAACAGGCAAGAAAATCCCAAAACTTACTCCCTGTGCATTACACATCATTTCTTATATTCAATTCTGATAAACATCGGTGATAAGGATACACTATTATTGTTTTTTGAAGCATGACAGTGGACGTAGAGGAGCTACCCGAACATCCTTCGTCTGGTGGAAGAGTAGTGGTTGATGGACATGAAATAGTGTCTAAATCAGGTTTTGCTTTTCGGGAAAACACTAGTATTTATTTATTCTTTTTATAAAATTAAATATTTTTTGATTTTTGAATTCTTTTATTAGAATTAGAGCATGTTTTGAAGCCGAACATTTTTTAAACACATGATTTTTTTAAGTTATGATTTTTATAATTTCATGAACAATTTAAATGTATTTTTTAAGAAAAATGAACTCTTTCTTTGGAAATTTTGACAATTTTCTAAAAGCATGAACATATTTACAAATATGATTTTTTTGAAAGCAAGAACAATTTGCAACACTCTTTGTCTAAAAAAAACACAAACACTCTATGTTCACAGTTAAAAAATAGGATTACTGGTGTCCAGACCATGGAGTATTAAGTTGAGAAAGTCATATTGATGTGCTTCGATGTCGCCTCCTTTCGCTTGGAGCGGTGTATGTGTTTTTAGTGGGATATACATATGATGGAATTGCTGTATATCGTTTGAGAGTTCAATAAGTAATCAAAAAGTTTTTCAATTTTTTTGAAAACATTTGAATGCAAATGGATTTTTACAATGTTGTTTTTTTAGAGTTGGTTAGTTGTTTGGTTTGAAGATTTTATTTTATTTTCATAGCAGATATGCACGTGTGTTGCAATGGAGAGAAAATTTATGTATCCCTAAAATAAATATTAGCGCAGAACGGCGGGGGCACGGAGGCGATGCCGAAGTATAGAAGAAATGTACTCCCTCTGTCCCATAATATAAGAGTGGTTTTTACACTACATTAATGTCAAAAACGCTTTTATATTATGGGACGAAGGGACTATATCCTATTTTAGTGTCCATCATTGCAGTGCATGCATGCATGTCCATACATGAATTGGTCAGTTTTGGTTTTAACCCTGTGAACCAAGTTTAGGATGAATGGGCAGGATAATGGTACCTCAGTACCAGCAAGAATTAAAATCGATGTTTGATGCTTTGATGTCTCATAAAGGCGTCACATTCTTCCTGTGAAAGGCGACGTTCGCGTCGAGATGTTCGTGGTGATTTCATCAATCTCATTACGGGTCAGCTCAATCTCTGTAGGATGAATGTATGTACGTGTTTATGAGTGTTTGCGTTTGTATTGTGTTTCTAAAAAAAAAGGTTTTCTTTAACCTTTGTATGTAGCAATTAAATGTGTGGCACATTGCAAAGAAAAAAAAATCACCACAAGTGTTTAGTGACTCGTTCATGTCTTTGGACGGCGACGATGGTAGAATTTTTTATGCCCACATTTTTTTTCTATGAAGCTACATTCATGTCTTTTGACGGCACATCCTTTAGAATCACACTATCACCGGATGAAAGAGTAGTGGTGCACTGAGGTGTGATTGTTTATATACAACTTTCTATTAATATTCGAAAGAAAATAAGCTTTTCTATGTCTGTTCTACCATAGAAAATGTTGGTTGTTTGGCTTGCAAGACTATATTTCATTTCTTTCTTTTTGCACTTGGCCCAAACACAAGCATTTCACGTTGACGGTAGGCTCTTTCTCTAAAAAAACACGCGTACTTTGGAGAGATGCACACGCACGCACACCTCGCAATAAAAAAAACTTTCCTCTAATTTAGAACTTGTACGCGGACGCCAGGGAATATATTTGTTTGCCTAAAAAACAAAAAATAATTGTGGGAGCCAGCGTGATTAATTGTTGGTTTCGCCCCAGCCCCCTTCGTTCCTCGTGCTCTCCGCCTGTCTCTCTCCATGCTTTCCTCTTTGTTCATCCGTTGGCTCCTCCCCTCTCCCTCTTACCCACCATTGGATGGTATTTTTCTGTTCTTGAATCTTCCCGTCCTCTTTCCTTTGTACAATTCCTAAGCCTTGGGATAATTCATCTTTTTTGGGTTCTTGATTTGATTCTTTCTCAGGCTGGATCGAAGCTCCTGTGTCTTGCTGTCCTTTACACTTTGCCTAGGTATATAAATTGTTACAATTCCATGTAAACAATCGAAGTGGTACTATATTATTGTTAATACTTATGTGAAACCCAGGTCAGGCAGCCAAAGGCGGCTCGTGCGGGCAGGCCCATAAGACGGCGTGGCATAGGCAGGAAGCGTATGTAACTCTTTAGCGTGATCATGCATCTCGAATCAATTGTTTAGTACCACCTCGGAAAAGTATATGGCACAAAATAATTTTATATGGTGAACGGATGAAAAAATTGGTGAAACGCATCTTACTTTATTAGTAGGTATAGATGATATAGATATAGATATAGATATAGACTAGCAAAAGTGCCCGTGCGTTGCAACGGGAGAAACAAATTATCACCCCTAGCGCCCCATTGCCTGCATGAACAGATAAGCGAACGGCCGCGTTTGAGATCCCGGTCAAATCTGCATAATCTAATCCTTGCGCCTTGTGTTTGTGTGATTCGGATTTTACATCACAGTAGTTTAGTACCAGTCCATGAAGGACACAAACAACCACCAAATTCAACTTTAGTTGAAAACGATCAACACCTTTTTTGCGGATAACACGACCAGCACCAAAAACAGTGGAGGTTGTGAGATTGATCCGCAAAGAAACTATTTTTGCCTCATCTTCTAAACGGGATGGTGGGTTTGATTTGTTGGGCCGGGTCGCACGGACAGGTTAGGAGGGCACTGTTTTTTTATTGGTGGAATGTTGCGCGGGTGAACGGGGTAGGGGCCAAGTGGCCCAGGACAAACGATTGGTAGAATAGCCTAGCTCAGTATGAAGAAACGCCATGCACATATGAAATAGGAGACCAATAATATTATACCTCCATTTATATAAAAAAATAGTATATATGCCCGTGAGTTACAACGGTAAAAACAATTGACATAAATTTAGTAAGAACTGTATGCGCAAACATAATGTTCAATGTGTTATAAATTTGATGTAAGCTTAGTAAGGACTAGAGGATGATGCGCACTTTACCGCGCCGTCATTTAGACATGAGTTAAGCCTTCCTTTTTGTCTGACATGATATTATGGTTGGTGGCTTTGTTGTGTGTTTTACATGAGTTAAGCTGACTTTTGGTTGCACGGATGATTTTTTCTTTTTGTTCGCTTTGCTCTTGCTCGATAGAGGCAATATCTATCTGCGAGGTGAACTAAATTGTTATATGGATGGTCATGGTACTGTCATGTGTAACATAGAAATCAATATATGAGTGTCACGTTCGTCTCAGAGTGAACCCAAGCAAATCGCCCATGAAGGATCCACTCTCTTATAGGTGGGCCCGCTAGCGCCCCAAAGTAAGCCCTGATGAACCATGAGCCAACATTCTTAGAGAGCTTAGAATTTTAAAAGATATGATAAGGGGAAGTAAAAAAAAACAAAAAACCCAGAAAAAATATTTGAAAACAAAATGTTTAGTTCCGCCATTCAACATTTGGGAAAACTTCTGAATAAATAAAGAAATTGAACCCTCATCAACGAACAAGCAAGCCAGCTAGGAAAAGGTTTAAGACCTAGACCATGAAACTAATAAAACTTACCGACACAGTCCAAATTTATACAAATCAAACTCTCAAGCTGAAACCAGCAAAAAACATTTTAAAACTTTGGGTTAAACCCATTTGCTCCAACCAAACCAAGCCATCAATTTGAAGTAGACATCAACACATGACCAAGCAGGAAAGAGCTCTTGACATGAATTAATCCCTTTCAACAAGCAGTTGTTGACATAGATTAGAGCAACTCCAACATGCTGACCCAAACTGTCCATGTGTCCAAACGTGCGGAAACACTGGCCCTACACAATGAACCAAACCGAAAAGCCGTCCGCTCGCTGTCCGTTTGGACACATTTATGATCGATTTGTGTCCACGCTGACACGAGACGGACGCACTGCGCAGCCGCTCGGTGCCCACCTCGGGCCCGCGTGTCGGCCGCACAACTACCCCACACTGCCGTAGTCAATGCGTTCACCTAACCCGGACCCGCATGATAGCGTCTAAAAGCCTCATGCGTGCTCGTCCTTTTTAGTGCAAGCGGGAGGGGTTCATCCACTTCTCCTCCCTGTCCATATTTGGCCACGCTCGCTCCCCTCGCGATCGATAGTGCAAATGCTAGCCATGGGTATTATCGGCAAGAGCAATCGACACAGGCGTCAGCTCATCCGGCACACCGCCTCCACCTCCGCTGCCGACCTCATCAGCCTATGACACAATGGATTCGCGTGCGGCTAGTGCTCACCGGCCGCGGGACCGGCTATACATCCTGGTGCACCAAGCGCGCTGGCACTGGCATTACTGCCAACCGCTGCCGTGGCCGGATGTTAACCTACCTCACGGCTGACACCTTGAACCACACCGCATCCCGGTGGTAGCGGTGTTGCAATCGGCACGGGCGCACACGGAAGAGGTGCGCAAGCATCACACCCTCCTGACGCGGGAGCAGCGGTGCGACCCTGCCTACGCACCAGACTCCCCCACCCGAGAGGCCTAGTTCACGAAGCACGACGTGGCCTGTCTTGGCAGCATGCAGCTCAACCCTGGGTTCGTGCCGCCGCCCCTGAAGGAGGATGAGCCCTACCAGGCCGCATTGGAGGCAGCGCTCCAACGCGCCCTAGAAGAGAGCCAGCACGAGGAGGACACACGCTGGGACGCCTTGGAGGAGGCCCTTGCGTTGTCGGCGGTTGGAGAATGCGCCTACACCCCTCCGTTGTCCGAGCCCAAGGCCGACCCGAGCACACGTTAGCGCTCACGCTCATGCCCATGCCCACACCGCCCATGGAGCCAAAGTCGCAGATGTATGCGTGGACTGGCATCGTCCGCGAGTGGATGAGTGCACCACCCATCGTGCTGGGTGATGTGCTTATGTACCTAGGGTAGGGTCATGGGCCTGACCTAGACACCTTCCCCTAGGACATCAACCTAAAGCCAGAATCATTCAAAGGGTATCATTATCCACTCGGCCAGACACATTCCACTCGGAAGAATCAATGGCACTCGACCATCGCAGAAGCCACTCGACTAACAGAAGATCTAAAGCCACTCTGCATCAGCAACTGTCGAGCATTTACTCGTATATTTAATGATCATTTGTAGCACTTTATTGCAGACGTTACCTGTAATGCTCTCTCTTTATGAACATTGAACCCTGTGTAACAGAGGGGAGCTGGGGTCCTGGCGCACTCTATATAAGCCACCCCCTCCTCTGGGACAAGGGTTCGCACCCCCTGTAACTCACACGCATATAACCCAGTCGACCGCCTCTGGGCTTCGAGACGTAGGGCTGTTACTTCTTCCGAGAAGGGTCTGAACTCGTAAAACTTGCGTGTACAACTCCTCCATAGCTAGGATCTTGCCTCTTCATCCCTACCCCCATTCTACTGTCAGACTTAGAACCACGACAGTTGGAGCCCACCGTGGGGCAGGTGTCTTAGCGACTTGTTGGAGAAGTTGCTATTTTTCCGATCCCCATCAACATGGTTTCAGGCGGAGGTTTGGCCGAGGGCGGTGAGATCCGTCTCGGCGCGCTTGTATTCGTCGCCGACGACTCCGCTTGGCTCCAAGAAGAGCCACTTGACGTCGAGGCGCTCCCCGTCCGCGGGGCAACGCATTTTCGCGTGTGCGTTCGTGGCGTCCTCCTACGACAGCCGTTGACTCAGTATCGGTTGGCTCCTGTGCTGACCTCCCTCCCTGCAGCCCGCCGGAGCAAACGTTCCGGTCGATCGAGGCTTCAGCGGTGGGTGAGGCATGCGGTGGCTCGCTAGTCGGCCACCCCCCAAGTCGCGACAATTGAGCCCGACGAAACTCTCTATGGCCTGTTCGATCTGTGACTGGCTCCGTAGAGACTGCATCCGAGTGCGATAACAGCGACCCTGCGGCGGAAGTTTTGATGGTCAATGGACCATGCAGTCCTCCTGGCTTCACCCGTGAAGACGGAGGCGATGGGGGCGGTGATCGGTCGTGTGTTCACGAAGAGTACCGCCCCGAACCCCTCTCTTCGCAGCGGAGGGAAGAACTTCGCCGCCGGAACATGGATGCACTTCACACTCCTATCGTTGGAGAAACCCCTGAGGCCCAGGCCTTGGAGGAGGCGCGCCTGGCCAACTTGGCCGAACGCACTCGACTGGAGAACCTCCAGCGCGCACTCGACGAGCGCGCTCGGCAGCGTAACCTCGAGTCCAATCAACGCCAACTTTTTCCGCCTCCGACTCAGGTATACCGAACTCCGGTCCAAAATCTCGCAGCTGCGACCCGAATAGCGGAGTCAATTCAACCTTCCTAGTCAAAAGCTGGTCGAGGTTTGGTGCAGATCCGGGCTTTGCTCCGAGCAGTGGGAGAGCAGAATACATCGGTATCTCAATCGCGGAATAGGATCCATAGCAGATCTATGGTTGCAGACACAGTCCAGTCGGCTCACAGCCCGAGATTGCCCCCAAGGCATGAGGGACGTGGGGACTGGCGAGATCAGTACAGAAACCGCGAGCAGTATGATCACCGACTCGATCACGATGATCGTCGCCGAGTGCCCACGCCTCCCCCAAGGAGTGGGTCATATGTGCCTCGGTAGCATGATGACAGATGTCCTCACAGTGGTGGGCGAAGGATTCCAGTCGACCCCAGGGAACCGGGCTTTGATGCGAGATCTATTCTCATTCAGGGTCTGGTCGACAGAAACAGAGCTCACAGAGAAGGCCACGACAGAGATTTTCCAACCAGCAGCAGAGTGCATGTCTCAGGTCCAGAGTGCTTCAGCAGAGCCATCAAGGCTGCGGTGATTCCTCCCAACTTCAGGTTGGCGACTGGAGTTAGTAAGTTCACTGGTGAATCCAAGCCTGACACTTGGCTTGAGGATTACCGAGTGGCTGTACAGATTGGTGGTGGCAACAATGAAGTTGCCATGAAGCATCTCCCTTTGATGTTAGAGGGCTCGGCCAGAGCGTGGCTGAATCAGTTAGCGCTTGGTAGTATTTACACTTGGGAAGATCTTGCCCGGGTATTTGTCAAAACATTTGAAGGTACTTGCAAACGGCCAGCAGGGATGACAGAATTGCAGTGTTGTGTTCAGGGTCTGAATGAAACTTTGAGAGATTATATCCAGAGATGGATCACGTTGCACCACACAGTGGAGAATGTGTCAGATCACCAAGCAGTTTGTGCCTTCAAAGAAGGCGTTAAGTATCGGGTGTTGAATATGAAATTCGGTCAGACAGGAGATATGACCCTGACTCGGATGATGGAGATTGCCACCAAGTACCCCAATGGAGAAGAAGAAGACCGACTCCGGAGTGGCAAGCACAAAACAGTCGCCCACGAAACCGGAGGAGGGAACTCCAGTCGGAAGCAGAAGCGCAAAGCCGAGCCAGGTGCTCCTGGAGAAGCCTAAGACCGTGGGGTGTGAGCGTTTGTCCTTTTTGGACGCTTATTCCGGGTATCATCAGATCCGTCTGTATGGACCCGATGAGATAAAAATAGCTTTCATCACCCCATTTGGGTGCTTCTGTTATGTCACTATGTCATTCGGCTTGAAGAACGCTAGAGCTACATTCATGCGAATGATTCAGAAGTGTTTACTCACTCAGATCAGTCGGAATGTGGAAGCATACATGGATGGCATTGTGGTCAAGTCACGTAAAGGTTCCAACCTACTGGCTGACCTTGCTGAAACCTTTGCCAGCCTCAGAAGGTATGATATCAAGCTTAATCCATCAAAGTGCATGTTTGGAGTTCCAGGCAGAAAATTACTCGGTTTTCTCGTTTCCGAACGAGGGATCGACGCTAATCCAGAGAAAGTGGGTGCCATACTCCGGATGAAACGCCCTGTGCGTGTGCATGATGTCCAGAAGCTTACTGGTTGTTTGGCCGCCCTAAGTCGATTCATTTCTCGCCTCGGTGAAAAGGCACTACCTCTTTACCGACTGATGAAGAAGTCAGATAAGTTCGAGTGGACTCCTGAAGCTGATGCAGCATTTGCAGAGCTTAAAGCCCCGCTTTCCACCCAGACGGTGCTTGCCGCTCCAATCAGCAAAGAACCTTTATTGCTTTACATTGCAGCCACTGGACAAGTCGTCAGTACAGTACTTCCGGTCGAGCGGGAAGAAGAAGGAAAAGCTTACAAAGTTCAGCGCCCAGTATACTATGTCTCTGAAGTTTTGACTCCATCAAAGCAAAGATATCCTCATTATCAGAAGCTTGTTTATGGGATTTATATGACCACGAAGAAGGTTGCACATTACTTCTCTGACCACTCCATTACAGTCGTCAGCGATGCTCCATTATCAGAGATTCTGAACAACAGAGATGCAACTGGTCGTGTGGCAAAGTGGGCGATTGAACTCCTCCCCTTAGATATCAAGTTCGAGTCAAAGAAAGCTATGAAGTCTCAAGCAATAGCAGATGTCCTCGCCGAGTGGATCGAACAACAACTTCCAACTCAAGTTCACTCGGAGCACTGGACCATGTTCTTCGATGGTTCCAAGATGCTGAATGGTTCCGGTGCTGGGGTGGTACTGGTATCCCCCCAAGGAGACAAGCTCAAATATGTCCTCCAGATTCACTTTGATTCCTCCAATAACGAAGCAGAATATGAAGCACTCTTGTATGGGTTACGTATGGCCATCTCACTCGGTGTCCGTCGCCTCATGGTCTATGGCGATTCAGATTTGGTAGTCAATCAAGTGATGAAGGAGTGGGACGTCAGAAGCCCACCCATGACTAGCTACTGCAACACGGTGAGGAAGTTGGAAAAGAAATTTGAGGGGTTAGAGCTCCATCATATACCCCGAATAAAAAATCAAGCAGCCGATGATTTAGCAAAGATAGGCTCCAAGAGAGAAGCCAGTCCTAGTAATGTGTTCCTGGAGCATATTCATGCACTTTCAGTTCAAGAAGATCCCTTCACTTAAGAGCCCCCATAGCCGAAGAGTGCCACCGATCTGACTGAAATCGAGATTCCAGCCGTGGTCGACTTGATCATGGAAGTTTTGGTCATCACCCCCGATTGGATGGTACCATATATCGCATACATTCTTAGAAGAGAACTCCCAGAAGATGAAGAAGAGGCTCGACAGATCGTCCATCGATCTAAAGGCTTCACCGTGATAAGAGGACAGTTGTTCAGAGAAAGTGTGACTGGAGTCTGCCAGAAATGCATAACACCTGAAGAAGGTCGAGTGATCCTCAATGATATCCACTCAGGGACCTGTGGTCACCATGCGTCCTCTCGGACCATTGTGGCCAAAGCATACCGAGCGAGATTTTACTGGCCTCGAGCAAATGAGATGGCACAAGAAATAGTCGACAAATGTGAAGGTTGTCAGTTTTACTCAAACATGTCTCACAAGCCTGCTCCAGCCCTGAAAACCATTCCACTCGTCTGGCCTTTTGCCGTCTGGGGATTAGATATGGTCGGACCTTTGAGAACTGGCAGGAGTGGATTCACTCATGTGCTTGTAGCAGTCGACAAGTTCACCAAGTGGATTGAAGCCAAACCTATCAAGAATCTCGATGCCGGTACTGCTGTCAGCTTCATCAGAGAGATAACATTCATATATGGTGTTCCACACGGCATCATCACTGACAATGGATCAAACTTTGATTCAGATGAGTTCAGAGCCTTCCATGCTTCCCAAGGCACACGAGTTGATTATGCTTCAGTCACCCATCCCCATTCGAATGGACAAGCAGAAAGAGAAAATGGCCTGATTCTCAAAGGGTTGAAACCCCGACTGATGCGAGACCTCAAGCATGCAGTGGGTGGCTGGGTTGATGAACTTCCATCAGTTCTTTGGGGAATGAGGACAACTCCCAATCGGTCGACTGGCCGAACTCCATTCTTCTTGGTCTATGGAGCTGAAGCTATTCTACCGAGTGATTTGCTTCATAATGCACCACGAGTCGAGCTCTTCTCTGAAGATGAAGCAGAACAAGCTCGGCAAGATGCAATCGACCTCCTAGAGGAGGAAAGAGAGATGGCCCTGATCCGGTCGACCATTTATCAGCAAGACTTGCGTCGATTCCACGCCAGAAATGTGAAAGCTCGAGCTTTTCAAGAGGGAGACTTGGTTCTTCGAGTGGATCAACAGAAACCACACAAGCTTGCTCCTGCTTGGGAAGGCCCCTTCATTGTCACCAGAGTGCTCCACAACGGAGCATACCACCTTTACGATGTCGAGCATAAGAAGGACGAGCCACGAGCTTGGAATGCGGAGTTGCTCCGCCCCTTTTACACTTAAGTACTCATTCGAATAAAATGTAATAAGAAATACCTTTGTAATTTGCGTATCAAAGACAAGAGCTTTACAGTCCTCGTAAACAATTGTTGTTGCTTTTATTTGCGTCTAAAATCCCCCAGTGGGTGACTTAGCTGCGAATCCGCTTCGTCTAAGTTTAAAAGAAAATCCAACCGAGTGGTGAGCAAGCCTCCCACTCGGGGGCTTAGCTGCGAATCTGTTTCGCCTAAGTTTAAAAAATCCAACCGAGTGGTGAGCAAGCCTCCCACTCGGGGGCTTAGCTGTGAATCCGTTTTGCCTAAGTTTAAAAATCCTACCGAGTGGTGAGCAAGCCTCCCACTCGGGGGCTTAGCTGCAGTCCAGTACTCGCCTAAGTTTAAAAAGTCCTACCGAGTGGTGAGCAATCCTCCCACTCGGGGGCTTAGCTGCAGTCCAGTACTCGCCTAAGTTTTTAAAAAAATCCTACCGAGTGGTGAGCAATCCTCCCACTCGGGGGCTTAGCTACAGTCCAGTACTCGCCTAAGTTTAAAAAATCCTACCGAGTGGTGAGCAATCCTCCCACTCGGGGGCTTAGCTGCAGTCCAGTACTCGCCTAAGTTTAAAAAATCCTACCGAGTGGTGAGCAACCCTCCCACTCGGGGGCTTAGCTGCAGTCCAGTACTCGCCTAAGTTTAGAAAATCCTACCGAGTGGTGAGCAATCCTCCCACTCGGGGGCTTAGCTGCAGTCCAGTACTCGCCTAAGTTTAAAAAATCCTACCGAGTGGTGAGCAATCCTCCCACTCGGGGGCTTAGCTGCAGTCCAGTACTCGCCTAAGTTTAAAAAATCCTACCGAGTGGTGAGCAATCCTCCCACTAGGGGGCTTAGCTGCAGTCCAGTACTCGCCTAAGTTCAAAAAATCCTACCGAGTGGTGAGCAATCCTCCCACTCGGGGGCTTAGCTGCAGTCCAGTACTCGCCTAAGTTTAAAAAATCCTACCGAGTGGTGAGCAACCCTCCCACTCAGGGGCTTAGCTGCAGTCCAGTAGTCCCTAAGTTTAAAAAATCCTACCGAGTGGTGAGCAATCCTCCCACTCGGGGGCTTAGCTGCAGTCCAGTACTCGCCTAAGTTTAAAAAATCCTACCGAGTGGTGAGCAACCCTCCCACTCGGGGGCTTAGCTTCAGTCTAGTACTCGCCTAAGTTTAAAAAATCCTACCCAGTGGTGAGCGATCCTCCCACTCGGGGGCTTAGCTGCAGTCCAGTACTCGCCTAAGTTTAAAAAATCCTACCGAGTGGTGAGCAATCCTCCCACTCGGGGGCTTAGCTGCAGTCCAGTACTCGCCTAAGTTTAAAAAATCCTACCGAGTGGTGAGCAATCCTCCCACTCGGGGGCTTAGCTGCAGTCCAGTACTCGCCTAAGTTTAAAAAATCCTACCGAGTGGTGAGCAATCCTCCCACTCGGGGGCTTAGCTGCAGTCCAGTACTCGCCCAAGGTTAAAAAATCGTACCGAGTGGTGAGCAACCCTCCCACTCGGAGGCTTAGCTGCAGTCCAATACTCACCTAAGTTTAAAGTCCGACCTTCTTATCCGAGCTGCGCCACAAATACAACGTGCGCTCCGTCCCCATCTGCAAGGACGATGAGGTGTAGGTCGACTGCAACCTTTTCCTTAGGAGCTGCGCCACAAGTACAACGGACGACGAGGCGCAAGGTGATTGAAGTCTCCACTTCAGGGCTACATCTCAAAGAGCAAATTCCACGCGAAGGCAAATACAAATATATTCAGAAATAAACCAAGTTTAGATAAATCCTAAAAGCTCCAGGCGATGGATCAAAAGTATTTGAGCATCGAACCCAAAGAAGTTTAACGGTTACAGCAACCACTCGGCATTCCGAGGCAAATTTAAGGCAAGTTTAAATCTCAAGTCTGTTCATTCGGCAGGAGGAGGGCTGGCAGGCTCAACGAATTCGTCCAAGTCAATTCCATCTGCGATCCGAGTGGCAGCAGCGATGAAAGTCTCCATGAAGGACTGAAAATCATGCCTTTTGGTGTTGGCGACCTTGATCGCCGCCAACTTATCTTCACGGGCTTCCTTGCAGTGGACTCTTACCAGTGACAACACCACGTCAGCGCCACACCGCACGGAGGATTTCTTCCATTCCTGCACTCGACCAGGGACCTCGTTGAGTCGATCCATCAGTGACTCGAGATCATTTTGAAGCGTCGCCCTTGGCCAGAGTGATGAGTCGATCCGTGAAACTGCCACCTTCAGTCGGGCTAGATAACTTGTGACGCTGGAGATGCGGGACTCCAGTCGAAGTACATTCATGGCAGCCTCGTCGCCGACTGGAGAAAGGACAGGGTCCAAGCCTGTCTCGATCCGTCCAGTCTCCTCCTCAAAGTTTTGGCAGAATTCTGCAAAGTCAAGAAGTTAGTGAGTCGACTGGTCGGGACTAACTTGCAAACAGTCGGGTTAGAAGAGGTACCTTCGAGCATGAGGAAGAGTTTCTTGGCAAGAGCTTTCAGATAAGCCTCCAAATCGTTCCTCCTGTGAGTCACGCTTTCCAGCTTCTCATTCAGAGCAACCTTATCCTTCTCCAGACAAGTTGCTTCTTGGTTGGATTTAGTAACAGAGGACCTCAACTTGTTTACTTCTTCTTCCAGCACTACGACTGAATCCAGCTTCTGGTCAGCAAGGGCAGTCTTATCTTGAGCCTCCTTCTGCGCAGCTGCAAGGTCCAAGTCTTTCTTCTCCAGAGCCAACCTCATTTTCTCTGCAAAATAAGCATTTGGATCAAACAAGAGATCAAAGAAATATCTTAAAGGACGATCGACATGGGCAGTCGACAGACAGTTACCTTCCATACCAACAACTTCATCTTGAGCCTTCTTCAATTTTTGTTGGGCCAGCTCCAGGTCAAGGTTGAGTTGCCTCTGCTTTTCCTCAAATTCGGCGAACTTGGAAATGAGAGTACAAGATTTCTATAGAGGGTAAAAGATATATCAATCGACAAGATCAAAGATTATTTATTTCCGAGTGAATAAAACTTCAAAGTTTACTCAGACCCTAGCCGACTGCCAACAGTTGGCCGCGGTCTCGAGGACTACACCCAGCGGGTGCACTTGGCGTGCCCCCACTGTTTCAGATTCCACTTGACCGGTCTGCCCGAGTCGAGTTTAAAAAAAAAGAGAAGAAGAGAATAGCTATTCAGCCCCGGCCGACTGCCAGCAGTCGACCGCGGTCTCGGGGACTACACCCAGTGGGTGCAATTGACGTGCCCCCACTGGTTCAGATCCCACTCGGCCGGTCTGTTCGGGTCGAGTGGAAGAAAGGAAAGTGAAAGAAGTACTCAGACCCCAGCCAACTGCCCGCAGTCGACTGCGGTCTCGGGGACTACACCTAGTGGGTGCACTTAGCGTGCCCCCACCGGTTCAGATCCCACTCGACCAGACCGAGTGGAAGAGTGCAAATACTAAAGACAACGAAACACCCAGTGGGTGTACAGATTCGACGCAAACAATAAGAGATTGTATGAAAGAAGATATTTCAGGTAACATATCCTAACAGAACAAGATCAGTCGAAAAGCAACTCACCTGGACATTGGCCTGAAGAGCCGCACTGGCATCATAAGCAGCCTGGCTGTTGTCGTGCACCGCCTTCATCCGCTCCATCATCACACTAGCCTGACGGATGGCCTCCGCAGTGGCGTCCGACTAGTTCTCCGGAACATGATAGCTGACAAAGAAGGGGACAGACGGCCCAGATGCGGCAGCTTGGAGCTCCGAGGCGTGAGGTTGGTCGGCTGAAGGAAACACTGGTACAATCGACGGTGCGAGACATTCACTCGACAATGGGACAACAAAAGTCACAGAGGCTCCACCCGCATCTTCAGGCTGTTGGACGATGGATTCTGTCGCCAGTTCCAGCTGAGATGTCTTGCCACCCGCTACCTTTTTGCTCCTTCTAAGCCTCGGGGCCACATATTCATCATCATCCGGAAGCTCGATAACGTTGGGTGGGGTTGCAAACAAATCAGTCGACCCCAAGTGAATCACCAGAATCTAGTCGACCAAATTATCAAGAACAAGATCACGAGAATTGTACCTGGGTTGGAGGTAACCGCATCTTCCATGTCCTTGTCTTGTTATTGGCGGGAGGAAGTCCCAGAGGTGGCGGCACTGCAAATGTCAACATTCAGTCGGTTACATTATGCTATTCGACTAAAGGATCAGGTTAGATGGTTACCCCGAGATGGTGGGAACGGTCACTTTGATTTTGGGAAAAGCCTTCGGCGGTTTGGAGGATGCGGCCTTCGATGGTTTCAGCGCTGGAGGGGGCACGGTCTTAGGCTGCTTTGGTGTCTTCTTAGTCGGCACTGGAGAAGATGTCCGAGGGCGCTTTGAAGACTCCCCAGCCGGGGCGACCACCAGGTTGGGAGCGCTTTCTGGGTCGTGAGTGTGCTTGGACCTCCTTTCTCTGCGAGGAGGCGAGTCGACTTCCTCCTTGTCACTCGAGTCGTCGCTCTCATCCTCCTCTTCATCCGAGTGCCACTCGCCACTCTCACCTCCGCTCGCTTCTCCCTCGGGATCCTGTTCCTGTTCTCCGTTGGGTATGGAATACATATCAACAAGATCCTGAAAACAACAAACAAAAGGAAGACAGTCAGTCGTCAGCAAGTTGTCACGTGGTTAATCAAGAAGACACTCAACAATGTAGAATCATACCTGCTCCGGGTTGCGCAAATGGTCGAATGGAATCACCCTCCTGGACCCCCTGGGGTTATCCTTGTTACCAGTAATGCCCGTCATCCACTGCTCTACTGTGTTCTCGCTAACATCCTCCGGGTGGATCCGAGTGGAATCCTCTATTCCCGAGTACATCCACATCGGATGGTCACGGGCTTGGAGTGGTTGGATACATCGACTGAGGAAGACCTCTAGCAGGTCCATACCAGTCACGCCGTCACGGACGAGTTGGACCACCTGCTCGACCAGTACCTTCACCTGCGCCTTCTCCTCTGGGACCACTCTCAAGGGGGAGGGTTTCGACACTCGGGCCATGGAAAAGAGGGGAAGTCCAGTCGACTGACCTGGAGTCGGCTGGTCCTTGCAGTAGAACCAGGTCGACTGCCAACCCCATACTGACTCGGGAAGGATCATGGCTGGGAAAGTGCTCTTGTTCCTCATCTGGATTCTGAGACCTCCGCACATCTGGATCACCTGCGTCCTCTCGTCACTTAGATTGGCCTTCTTGACCGTCTGAGAATGACACGTGAATATGTGCTTGAAGAGACCCCAGTGTGGTTGACGACCCAGGAAGTTTTCACACATGGACAAGAAAGCGGCGAGATACACGATGGTGTTTGGAGAAAAGTGGTGGAGTTGAGCCCCGAAGAAGTTCAAGAAACCTCGAAAGAAAGGATGGGGAGGCAAAGAAAACCCGCGGTTGACATGAGTGGCAAGGAGAACGCACTCACCCTCCTGCGGCTGCGGCTCGGTCTCGCTCCCCGAGAGCCGCGCCGATTCGTGGGGGATCAGTCCCCCCTCAACCAGGTTATCGATGTCATCCTGGATGATTGTCGAGCGGATCCAGTTGCCCTGGATCCAGCCAGGCGGCAGGCCGGACCTCGACGAAGATCCACCCCGGCATCCCCTTCGCCTTCGCCGTCGCCTTCTTCGCGTGCTCCAACGCCACCGTCTTCTCCTTTCCCATGGCAGTGGTTCGAGTTCGAGCAGGGCGGCGACGCCGAGAGCAGAGGCAGATGCGGTGAAGAAAACAGAGAAGGAAGGGGAACAATGAGAACGCATTGTGCGAAAATCCCCGTCCAACGCCTTATATGAGGGCATTTCCGAGTGGCTGACTCGTGGGCCCAGGTGATCCGATCAAATCCCGTAAGAGTCGCGCGTGTGATACGTGGCGAAAAAGGTGGCGTGGAGATCGAGGCGGCCTGCCTAATCCGCCCCAATTACTGCGGTCTCCCCCGTCCGGCGCGCTTCCCAAAATTCGAATCCCGTAGAATCCGCAGACAGCAGAGCAACCCGTCAGACAGAAGATTTTTTCCATAAACAAGACTCGAAGCTCAACAATAAAAGTCCATTCGACAAAACCAAGAATGGATCAAGGCGACTGAACAAGCAGTTGAAGTCATCTCGAATGTTCATTCGACCTCTGGACAAGACGTTCCCAAAACACAAAGGCTGAAGCGGAGAGGTTATCAACTTCTTCTCCACTCTGACCCTGAACCATTCGGGGGCTAATGATGTGGTTATGTACCTAGGGTAGGGTCATGGGCCTGACCTAGACACCTTCCCCTAGGACATCACCCTAAAACCAGAATCATTCAAAGGGTATCATTATCCACTCGACCAGAGACATTCCACTCGGAAGAATCAATTGCACTCGACCATCACAGAAGCCACTTGACTAACAGAAGATCTAAAGCCACTCTGCATCAGCAACGGTCAAGCATTTACTCGTATATTTAATGATCATTTGTAAGGCTCTCTCTTTATGAATATTGAACCCTGTGTAATGGAGGGGAGCTGGGGTCCTGGCGCACTCTATATAAGCCACCCTCCTCCTCTGGGACAAGGGTTCGCACTCCCTGTAACTCACACGCATATAACCCAGTCGACGCCTCCGGGCTCCGAGACGTAGGGTTGTTACTTCTTCCGAGAAGGGCCTGAACTCGTAAAACTTGCGTGTACAACTCCTCCATAGCTAGGATCTTGCCTCTTCATCCCTACCCCCCATTCTACTGTCAGACTTAGAACCACGACACTTGGCGCCATGCCGGAGCAAGAGGAGGCCTACCTGGAGCACCGGAGACCTTCACCTGTCAAAGGAGCGCGCCGACGGTGAGCGCCGGATGCAGGCCGAGCGAGAGGAGGACCGTCGTGCCTGCTAGGCACGGAGGAGGAGAAAGAGCACTAGGAGAAGGAGGAGCAATGCCGCCGGTAGAGCAGACGCTGGAGGAGTTGATGCGGGTGGCTTGGGAGACCACATTCCCATGGGCTGGGCCGCCGCCGGCCTTCCTCGACCTCACGACAACGACGACAATGATGGTGACACCTAGGGCAGCGTGCTAGGTGGCTGGGAGGCGCGTTTATTTAATTTTTTATGTTTATTAATGTTTAAGTGGACTTTGGCCCGCAGTTGACCGGCCATGTAATATTTAATTATTTTTAATCAGATCCATATTTTTGAAATTGTACTTTTTTAAGCGGACGTGGAAAAAATGTGTCTGCCATCGTTGGACGACCCGGCCGACCCTAATAAAAAAGAGGACAATCCAGTCTAGAAAATCAGCTTACCTTTCACTTTTACTAATATGCTGCCATGTATGAAAAGCAAAATATTTTAGGGGCACTACACACCCTCGAGCCTTCCTCTCTCTGGCGGGGATCCACCATTTGAGTCCACGATCAACCAGAGAGCTTCATTTCACGGGAACTTAGTAATTGTAGAGATTATAAGTGCAAGGAAAAAATGTCATGTTGTCTGTTGCAATGAAAGAAAAAAAATGGCTTGAATTAGTGAGGATCATGTAGGAAAAGAATGACACTTCATCTTTATTCATAAGATAAGATATGAATGAGGGCCTGCGTCCTTCAAAAAATTTGTAATTATCGTATATTTACTTCCCCTCTCTTTTCTTTCTCCTTCCTTCTTTATTTCTCATGCAATTAGTGTCTATTTTATTTCTTTTTCTTTCCTTATATCATCCATGTGACGAATCCCATTTGTCAGCCTGTTAATTACTCCTGCGATTAATATGGTGTCCACAATAATTCCTGTCTATTGCCTTCCTCTCTCTTTCTGGTTTCACATTTTTACTTGGCTTGGAGTTTATGAATTTTTATCAATGTGAACATGCAACAATTAATCTATGATTCACAAATGAGCATACATTACTTGATCACTATCATGAAATTGATTAATAAGCACTGAATGTGCCTTTTGTTAGTGTCTACGATGGACAATAGACGTAGAAGCATGGACCTTCCGTATGGACCAATCCGGTTGACTGGATTATATAAGTATCTATCTACTATTGCATGCATGGTACCTATCTGACTCTTCATCATTCTTTACTTTAGACCCAACATCCCAGAAATTAAGATAGCTATATATTGGAATAGGCCTCTAATGAGTTCTATAAGAAATTGTGTTATATTGTGATTTTGTCGCACCATACGAAACTTAAACATTTTCTTTAATATTTCAGTGGATTGGCACATTGTTTCTCTATTTCTTATCATGTTTGACTAAAACTCTTACCCGGATGAAAAGGCAAATTTTCATATCCATTCGATCAATGGGTATATTTTCGACATAGATCTTAACATTACTTGACATTTCTAAGTCACCTTTACTTGAGGGCATAAATCTTATGTTTTATCCAATCTGGTAGTCTAATTAATTTTTGATTAGTTGGTATAATGTGGTAGGTAGAAAGGACTTTGAGGAAAAATTATAAACCTCTTAACAACTACACGACAATGAGCAACCAAAACAACTATGGAGATATAATCGTTATCATTTAGTCTTACTATGAGAATATGCAAAAAAAATCTACGATAATGCTCTAAGAGAAATTGAAATCCGTCCAATAATAAGCTCGCATTTCAAAACTTAAAATAAAATATAGTACACTGTTCAATAGATCTGTTCATAGCCTCTCTCAGTGTAGCTAGCTTGCAAGCTCAATCAATAAGGTATTATGAATTATTCCAATAAATAGTAGGACAATAACCTTGCTTTTAACCCCTGCTGAGTGTCATAATTAATGATGCGACCTTCAAGTATAGCACAGACCTTAGTTTTTTGGAAAAAATATATGAAAGTATTCTTGGAACGAAATAACACGGTGCACACCATTATCTCTATTATGATCGTCTAGGTTACAAATTTTATAGAGGCAACATATATGAAATACAATACAAACTTTAGTACATCTACACTGTGAACCTCACGGTCCAGTGTCCAACACATTACTAAATTAACTGGTAGCTGCAAACCAAAAGTCCAAAAACAACACAAACGGTCATCGGAAAGTAAGGATTAAAGATATTCAATTAAGCTATTAAGGAAGTGTAGGATTATTTGGATAGTATTAAGTCATGGGAGGATTATTTATTAGATAGCTATTGAAAATTAAGAATTCAAAATGTTCAAATAAGCTATTAAGGCACGACAGGATATTGGCTATTAAGGCTATTTAATTCTCTAGGCAATTACCAAGTAGTAGGAGCAACGTCGTCTTAGCTATTTGGTCCTAATGCATGCACGGAATAGTGATGCAAGCAGCACTTTGAGGCCGGGTAATGCATGCACATTCCATACTGCAATTTTTCTTTTTTTGTGGGTGATTCCATACTGCAATCAGTGATGAACGATACAGTAGGGAAGATGATAACAACAATCCAAACTGACATCACCATGATTCACCTCCCCAATTTGACTCAGTTTCAGAAGCGGACATTGTTGGTGAGGTTGCAGATCGGAGGAACTACCCCAGACCAGCCCGTCATTGAGCGATCCTAGCGCCAGTCATTGGCGTCCAACTGTCCTACCTTGAGAGCGTCCTCTCTACATACGTCATAGTCCTATCCAACCTCTCCCGGATCCCCCTTCCTGTCAAGCCTCGAAGATCCTGACCTCTTAGCAATATTAGGCCATGTCCGGCAGTAAAACTCAAGTCAAAAGTATTTGTTTTAGAACCCACCAATCGGGCAGCTTCTGCCATCGGGTTGCTTGCATCCATAGAAAAAATAGAAAGTGATGGAAAAAGTAAACTAACTTGTGATCTCTTTTCTGGTGCATCAGCGATCTTTTTTTTTTGAGAAAGCGATCTTTCTTTTCGGCTGTGCTGTACCTTGGCAGAGAACGCCAATTTATAGCCAGCATCCATCCATCAATTTAACGCTCAACCATGTTGCAGGGATTGCAAGGTGCCGCTGGAGGAAATCCAGTCCACCCCTAAAGAACACTTACACCTGCACCTTTCGTGAAACTTAGAGCCATGTGAAGCTGAAAGAATATATCATCAACACTTAAACTATCATATTGTAACTGAATAACTGGGTGAAAACTATGAAAAAAATTATAATATTCAGGACAATGATAAGACAAACCTCTCTCTCCGAGAGCAAACCTATCGAAGAACCTCAAGCTTGCAGGAACCTCGACGAAGATCTCGGTAAATTCCCCTTGAAACAAATTAAATACCACGTATCTGTTGAATCAGGTGGCACAACAACCTACTTTGCTTGGTATTCTTTGCCTTCATCATAGATATTATGTTATCATTCTATCTTTTAGGAATCAGCCATGAGTAGTACAGATAGACGAACATCTAAGATACCAAATTATCTTGATCAGATATTCATAATTAATCTGATTTGTCCGCAATTAAGGACAGTGGATTACTTGCCTTCATCATAGATTCGGTGGGATAGGAGTGATGGCCTGATGGGTGAGGAAGTCCAACAATGTAGAGGTGTAGGGAGCCACAAATCTGTCGTAGACCGTAGTTCCTCCACTGGATCCTGATCAACAGCGACGGCTGGCCGATCTGATTTAAACCGCCGTTAATACACATCCTTCTCCATAACATCGCCCATTGCAATCTGATCAGACCTGGAAACTGAGATAGAAATAACCTCCTCGTCACCTTCCAACATGGATTGCAACATGGTTGGGGTAGAGGAGATTCAATCGCTGGAGAGAAAAGTGATTGGGGATAGGCGAGGAGAGGAATATAAGGAGACTCGGTTTCTTTGGCAGGCCGTGGAAGAGTTTCCTTTTTGCCCGTGAAGTGTTTGCCAACATGTTTACGTGGGACATATGGTATGGACTCCTAAGTACTTAATCCTATGGCTATAGATAGGTAACATGTAGATCGTGTGGTTAATTAACTTAGTTGTCTGAGGTTTAACGTGGAGCCTCGATTAGTGCTTCCAATTAGTAAATATAAGATATAAGATTGTATAAAAAATAATTTTAATTTCATTGCTGACTGGCCGATATTTTATCGAATCTACAACTTTAAAATTGCTAACAGCATATATAGAACCCTCATTGATCTTTGATCTATAATTGTCAATTAGATTCTTCCAAATAGTAGCATGAACTGTATGGCCCTTCAAAATTTAATGAAAGAAAAAAAATCATAGTAGTAATTTTAATAATAAAATAATCCCATTGTTAATTATGTGAAGAAAATACCTGCTCATCCATCAAGATCATATCGATGCTTATAAGTTCATCAGTCGAAGGATTGATCGAGTCCCACATTCTTATTACTTTGGCTTTAATATTCCATGTCTACCCTCTTGTGGTTAACTCACTCAACTTCGTGTACGCCATAGAGATTTTGCCTTCAAAACAGTTTTAAAAGAAGTGGTTCATATGATAATACAATAATGAAATTTGCTTAGAAAGAAGTGTTCTAACTAATTGTTAATGAACAGGAAACAATGGTGTTCATAAGGAGGTTGCAAAGACATGCAGGGATGAAATGATGCAAATATACCTCAAGATTTTCAGCTATATATTACCCAAAGTTGATGTTTCTATCTTTCTTCTTCCGTCCTTCGATTTGCCGGGCATCCTGCCATATGCCGCCCCTTCGATTTGTGTTGCGTGAACTTGCTGGTGTAACTGATCGTTCTTGGCGTGTGTTGAAATGTTGTTGTGTCGAGATCCCTTCAATCTTGGTAAACATGATGTAGGGTGTTCTCGCGTCTGCTAATCCGTAGGTGTTCTGGGGTGTCTGCCCCAACCTTTATATTAGTCCAAAGGAGTTTGAATTGTGTACGGATAACTGTCCACTGTAAATTATTCTGTCTAATAGTATACGACCGTGTCCTTGTGCCTAGCCTAATATCAATCCATTTGAGAGTCCTTCACGTGCAAGAGTGTACGTCTGTGTGCGCTTGCCTAATATTACATGCAATAGTATATGTCTGTTTCAGTTTCCTTCACGTGCAATAGTATGAGTCCGTTTTCCTTCACGTGCAATAGTATGCGTTCGTGTGCGCGTGCCTAAGATCAATCTGGTTTAGATCTTCACCGTCCATACATCTTAGCTTTTACAGCGTTAAATCATCACCGTTTGTTTTCTATCGTTTTAAGTATATAATAGATAGATAGATAGATTAGTGAAGGAAAGGTAGAAGTAGCACATGCAACGGGTAAACCGAGCATGCTTAACCGGCGTAGCTAGCAAATGGCAACGTGCTCCTCCAAGATTTGGGGTCGGCACGAATGGCATCCATCGCGACCTCATCCGCGTGTGCGGCCATGATTTGCTTCTCCGCTGCCAAATGCTCCTTGAGATCCTGGCTAAACTGCGAGCATCATGGCTTAGGGCGACACTTATTTGGTGGAGGGGGCGGTGATTTGGGTGGAAGGTGTCGCGCTCGCGCCGGCGGTTGGGGCATGTGGGATGTGGAAGGAGGAGGAGGATGGCGGTCGGGTGTGGATTACCTGCCTGGATAGACAAGGCCGAGCAACGTGAAGGAGGGTCGCCGGCGAGGAGGCGGCATTGCAAGTAAGGAGTGAAGGTTTCAACTTGGAAAGGAAGGTAGACATAGGGGAAATGTGGCTTTTGGTAAGGGGGACGGGGCGGGGAGGTAGATATTTCCGCAGAAGCCGAAAATTTGGAATAGCTTCAGCCAAAAAACTAGCGCGCAAAGTGTCATCAGACACGGTCCTTTATTCAGAACTGTGTATGATATGTGAACATCACAAACGATTCAGATAGATTAACCCATGTGTGATGAGTTTGAACGTCAAAATTTTTGGTTTGAATTTCCATGGTTACAGTGGTCATCCACTTCATTACATAATTTGGATACACAAAGGAGACTACAACACACCCACACTTCTTAATCAAGCAACTTTAGCAATTAAACAGAGCTAGCTGACCCAACCTTACTCTAACAAATTAAAGACTCTCGCTCTTGATTAAACAAAACAAAGAGTACTAGTACAACGGCCGGTGCTCGTCGATCTCGACTGCCGCCTCCATGTCCAGCTCGCACCCGACAGTCTCCTAGGGAAGGGGCTCCATGGCATCCATCGCACCATACTCGGCAAGCATCTCGCCATCCGCGTCCGCCATCTCTTTGGAAAAGGCCACCATGAGCTGGGCGTGGGCGACCGCGATCTGGGCTTGGACGGGCTCCGTCGTCGCAAGGTATGTGGCGGAGGAACGGGCGGCTGCTCGAACGCTCTCGGCGATTGCCAACTCTTCGGTCATGGGTTGCCGACTATTGTCCGAGAAGCTTCGTTCGATTTGTGCGGTGACCGCCACGAGCTGGGCGTGGGCGGCCTCCATCAGGGCTAAGGCCGCCACTGCAAAACAGACAACTATTGTGCTGCTCTCGCAAATTGCTATCCCCGAGGTAGATGTTGCTGTCGCCACCTCAGAAGCAACATCGGCCGTTTGGGCTGCCTTGGCCGCCCGGTCGTAGATTGCGGCCGTGCTCATGCACCTTGTTAGCATGCGCATGGTGGCTGCAGCCGCGCTCTCGCCGGAGTGGGCCACTGAAGTTGCCCTCACGATGCGGGTCCACGTGCCCATCTTTCACCGGCGATGATTGAATAATGAAATGATATTTGGGGAGCGAGCTAGTGTGCATGAGGCGCCGGCTGTGGACTGTAGCCGACGCACCTTCTCGTGTAAGCCATAGGCATACTATAATATACACCGACGGTGCTCCAGGATATTTTGTGCTGTATCTCACACGGTTGGTGATAATAAACTGTGTGCGATCTACTTGATTTTTCATATTGATTTGAACTATATAATGGGGTCACAGCGGCAATGGATGGTGTTTGAATTGCTAGACCTTTTATCTATAGTGAACATGCAACTATATGTGTGTTGTAAAAGAATTGGAATTATTCAGGACTCGTTTGAACATTTTATACATTAAATTGTTTTTCTAGCGATTTCAGGTGCACAATTCAAAATTAAACTACATGCACATGCTCCGGTACACCAACATGGGTTTTATAATCATATATGTGTCCATGGGTTTATGCTTATGTCCCATGCAAGAAATGGGGATGAAATTAGAACACCAGGGTACCGTGGCTCTCCGGCGAACGTCGACGTACTTGCTTTTGTAATTCTAGTAAATCCAAAATTCGTCCGAAATTGATGAAACTTGGCATGCTATCATGGAGCGGCATCAAAATGCCGTGGCAAAATTTTTGTTCCATTTGGGGCAGGTTTGGGTATAAACTTCTCATAAACCAGAACTACTCACAACAAGTGTGATGGTTTCAGTAGGTAACGTTTCACCTTTCTGGACGAAACGATATCCAGTGCCTCTTATCGATTTCAAATTTTTCCTAGTGTCAACATAAAACAATAGGAGTGTTGTGTCAATTTTTGAGATTTTTGAGGTTTCGTTTGGACATTTTTATGCATTAATTCAGTTTTCAATGCATTTATGTGCATAATTCAAATTTGAACTACATGAACATGCTCTAATGCATATAAATTGGTTAAAAATTCAAATATGTGTCCTTGGTTGCATGCTTAGGTCCCATGCAAGAAATGAGAATGAATGTCAAACACCCTGCCATCGTCACTCGGCCGCAAACATTGAGATATCTAGTTTTTAAATTCTATTAAATCCAAAACTCGTCTGAAATTCATGAAACTTGGCATGCTATCATGGAGCGGTATCAACATGCCGTGGTAAAATTTTTGTGCCATTTGGGGCAGGTTTGGGTACATGCTTCTCACAAACCAGAGTTTCTCACAACAAGCATGATGGTTTTGATAGGGAACGTCCCACATTTGGGGACGAAATGATATCCATTGCCTCTTACTGCTTTCAAAATTTTTCTCGTGTCAACATAGAACAACATGAGTGTTGTGTCAATTTTTGTGATTTTTCGGGGTTCGTTTGGACATTTTTATGCATTAACTGAGTTTTCAATGCATTCATGTGCATAATTCAACTTTGAACTACATGCACATGCTCTAATGCATATAAATTCATTGAAAATTCAAATATGTGTTCTTGGTTGCATGCTTAGGTCCCATGCAAGAAATGTGAATGAATGTGAAGCACCCTGCCACAGTCACTCGGCCGCAAACATTGAGATGCCTGGTTTTAAATTCTAGTAAATCCAAAACTCGTCTGAAATTCGTGAAACTTGGCATGCTATCATGGAGCGACATCAACATGTCATGTTAAATTTTTTGTCCCATTTGGGTAGATTGGGTATATGCTTCTCACAAACTAGAGCTTCTCACAACAAGCATGATGGTTTCGGTAGGGAACGTCGCACCTTTGGGGATGAAACGATATCCATTGCCTCTTATCGCTTTCAAAATTTTTCTCGTGTCAACATAGAACAACAGGAGTGTTGTTTCAATTTTTGGTGATTTTTTAGGGTTCGTTTGGACATTTTATGCATTAACTAAGTTTTCAATGTACTTATGTGCATAATTCAAATTTGAAGTACATGCACATGCTTCAGTGCATATAAATTGGTTGAAAAACCAAATCTGTGTCCGTGGGTGCATGCTTAGCTCCCATGTAAGAAATGGTAATGAATTTCAAACACCAGGGCACCGTTGATTCCCGGCAAAACATTGAGATACCTGGTTTTTAAATTCTAGTAAATCCAAAACTCTTCTGAAATTCATGAAACTTGGCATGCTATCATGAAGCGGCATCAACATGCCATGGTAAATTTTTTGTCCCATTTGGGGCAGGTTTGGGTATATGCTTGTCACAAACCAGAGCTTCTCACAACAAGCATGATTGTTTCGGTAGGGAACGTCCCAACTTTGGGGACGAAACAATATCAATTGCCTCTTATTGCTTTCAAAAATTTTCTTGTGTCAAGATAGAACAACAGGAGTGTTGTGTCAATTTTTGTGATTTTTCGGGGTTCGTTTGGACATTTTTATGCATTAACTGAGTTTTCAATGCATTTATGTGCATAATTCAAATTTGAACTACATGCACATGCTTCAATGCATATAAATTGGTTGAAAAATCAAATATGTGTCCTTGGGTACATGCTTAGGTCCCATGCAAGAAATGGGAATGAATTTCAAACACCAGAGCACCGTTGATTGCCGGCAAAACATTGAGATACTTTATTTTTAAATTCTAGTAAATCCAAAACTCGTCTAAAATTCATGAAACTTGGCATGCTATCATGGAATTGCACCCGGCATGCTGTGGTATTTTTGTATCCATTTTTAGAGAAGGCGCACTCAAATAATGACAGCCAACAAAGGCATTTTGAAAAAAGAGCTGCCACTTTAATATCTCAAATGTTTGTATAATTCAAACCATGTGCATTCTGTTAACCATTCACGTGACTCCACGTGTCTTGGCTTTAATGGCTGTAGGAGGTGCCGTGCGAACAGCTGCTTGACCTTGACTGAACGGGATGCGTGCGAGCACAGTACGGTGCTTAGGCTGACCGAGAGGCGTGCAAGCTGTCGCCGAATGCGTAGGCTCACCGGGAAGCATGCGAGTTGTGCGCCGCGCAGGCTCACTGGGAAGCGAGCCCTTTGGCTTCCATGGCCTCCCGCCTTCCTCTCCGTGCGCACGCCCCCCTAAACAGCACCGGATGCCGCCGTCGAACGCTACCTCTCAGCGCTGCCAGCTGCCGTCCTCCCGCGCCTCGCACGTCTATCCCGGGACGACATGATGCAAAGTGAGAGCAGGATTTGTGCATCTGTTCAACGCAAGTGGCTTTTGGATGACCCGTGTGCAACCACTTACAAACAATTTGGTAAGATTTGCATCTGTCATATTGGGTACGTTGCCATTTATCAAACTGGAAAGATTGACATTTGTTGATGTAGTAACATTGCCATTTTTCAACCTTGTAACACTGCGATTTGTCAAAATACGAAGCTAAAAATCACTAGCAGTATCTAATTTTCGCAACTAAAATTCAGTAATTAAGCATAGATTTCATTCATAGATTAAGCACTCATTCTTAATTTATACAAACATTTCAACTCGACAGCTGAACCGACCAAACTTTTCCCCAATTGTTGCCAACCATGTACTAAAATTGCTAGTTCAACTATATATACTAGCTAATTTTAAGGACATTGTACAGTTCCACCACATCTATAGTCAGATGAACTGAACAAAATAGCCTCTAAATACTACTACTACTGCGGAGGGGCTTTGTACTACTTCCGACCGCCTCTCCTATGTCGAGCGCGCTCAGTAAGAGGCCTAGGAGGAGGAGCCTACCGACGAGTTGGGCAACCGCAATATGGTGCCTACCGCTGTTGCAGCTTCAGCGACGCTCGCCTCGAACGCCCTCTGCTACTCCAGACGACCCCTCTCGAAGCAGTGGTTCTCCTCATAGATCACCTGATTCCTCGCCTCTGAGGCAGCGTGTGCTGCGGGCACGGCGGCAGTAAGGCTCTTTGTATGCTCGACGAGGCACTCCTCCTCCTCCCGCAGGAACTCGGTGTAGCGCGCGAGGTCGCTGACGCACGTGCGGGCATCCACCTCCGCCTCCCGCCTTCGGGCGATGGTGGCAGAGCGGGTGATGACCGGTCGACGGTGGGCTGGCGGCCACGACGGCCGACGATGTGGTGGCGGCCACGACCACCACCTCCCGCCTTCGGGCCGCGGTGGTGGAGCGGGTGATGGCCACGGTGGCCGGCAGTGGGGTGGCGGCCACGACCGCAACCTCCCACCTTCGAGCCGCGACGGCGGAGCGGGAGATCTCCCTGGCTTTTGACGGTGGTGTGGCGGCAACGGCGGCCGACAATAGCTGCCGATGGGAAATGACGGCGGAGCGTGTGGTGGGTGTTCCACGCACACCCAATAGGGACACCACACGCACTACACTACACCAGGGACTGCGCCGCCGTCACGGTGTAGCCTCCCAACTGGAGCTGTCCTCTGATGATGGCGGAGTGGATGAGCGACGACGATGTACCGGTGCCATTGGCGATTGTGGGAGAAGCAGACGAGATAAGTTACAGGGAGGGAGGGGAAAATGCGACGCAGGACTCGCCGGCCATGAGGGTTTTTATAGCAGGCCGGTAAGCATTGGGATTTTGGGGGATTTTACCAAGTCGGACGGGAAGCTTGCGCGGGAACCTGCGAGGTTGCATGGGAACGGGCTCACCAACGACTCATTAGCGCCACCGTTTGGCCAAAAGAACGCCCCGCGCGCTGCGCAAGCTTGCGTTGTAAGCCGTCTATGGCAATGGGGTGACAAGACATGCGAGAGGAGGACGAAAGGCCAAGTGCACATACGGTTAATAAAAAAAGTTTGCGATTTAATTACCTACTATACCCCCATCCTGGTTTATAAGTATGATTTAACTAATAAAATACGAATGCATTTCTCCAAAGATTATATAGTTGGATTCGTATTTGAACATAGTTTCCAATTATATAATTTTTATAACATGGATTAACATTTTGTTGGTTAAATTTGTGGGCAAAGTATGGCATAGAATATAAAGGGGACTATATACTAGAGAGAGGTGGTAGCACACGGCCGCTCTCTACGCAGCGACGCAACTGTCGGCCGACTTGTAGGCAACCATTTCCTGCGTGTTCAACTGCTCTATGTGTGTGGTTGCTTGCGGTTCAGGCGGTCGCGGCATGCTTTGCTCGCGTCCTGCCATGCGCGAGCTTCTCTCGCGTCCCTCTGGGTGCTCTGCCCTCGTCCCTCCACGCGCGCTGCCAGTGTTTGGGGCCGGTGCACGATCAAACACATTTGTGTGCATGCGGTTGCGTCGGGCGCGACACGACGATGCAGTTACGCACTGCAAAAACTGCCATGCAGACACGCAGAGAATCCATATACCTTATATCTCTCGCGTCACACACACAATAAGCACACCCACAACGACACATACAGAGAGGCCATCCAGCGGTTCCAGTGGCGCTCCCCGTGGCTCGAATGGCGGTCCTAGCGTCCGACGACGACAACTGCAGGCAGTTCACCACGCATCACGTAGTGGACACCCACGTGAGGGGGAAGGCCCTCTCGGTGGTGTACACGAATGACCCGGTCTCGGTGGAGAGCTCCATCCAAACTATGGAGTAGTTCCTTGCCGAGGACAAGTACCGAGTGGTTGGCTTCGACCTCGAGTACACCAGCGGTCGTGCCGGGCATGATCAGAAGGTTGCCAACGCCCAGTTGTGCATGCGACATGACATCCTCGTCTACCACTACCACCTTGCAACAAGGCCTTGCGAGTGTTTCTCCAGGTTTATCAACAGCTCCGACTATAGTTTCGCTACGGTGGACACCACCAACGATCTAAAAGCGCTCAAGGATTCGGACTTGAAATGCCCGAATCTTGTCAACATCCAGCACCACTACAAGGTCTGGGGCAGCGACAAAAACAAACTGAACTCCCTGGTTGACCTTGCCTCGGCCATCATCGACCCCTATGTAACACCCCCAGTGTCATGCTACAGTAATCACCTGTTAATGGTGCCATGTCATCATTTCTACTGTTGCTAATCTCACTTTGATTCTATTCCAGTCCAAATCTCAATTTCAAATTAAAGTCAAAAAAATTCTAAATTGCTCAAACATGAAAACTAAAATGTTTATCATGTGGCTAATATCCTTTTGACAATATTGGTGGTGAACCAACATTTTTGCAAAGTGTTTAAATGCCCTAAACTAATTAAAACAATGGTTAAAACGTTGTTTAAATGCCTTTTTGTTTTATAAAAATGCTAAGCTAATTTATTTAACTACCAAACTAATTGTGGCAGTAGTCTAAATTATAATAATAATTTAGGTTCAAGCTTTGTATTTTATTAAACTGTTTTGCCTATTGAAATTAATAGAAAACAAAGAAGTTTAAAAAAAATGAAGAAAAGGAAAAAGACCCCCCGGGCCAACCGGCCCAACAGGCCGGCCCAGTCGGCCACCAGGCCAGCCCACCCCGTCCCCTTAACCACGCACTCCCCCCTGTGACCTAGAGCCACACCCTCACTTCCCCACTCCGCTCTTTCCTCCCCCACCGACCTGGATTGGGGCAGATGCCCCGGCCCCGTCGAACGCCGCCGCCGCCCAAAGAACCCCACCCCCCTCGCCGGACGCCTCGCCTTCCTCCACTCCTCCCTCTCTCTCTGCTGGATCCGGACGATCCACGTCGCCCCTGACCCTGCCTCCCCGACAACTGCCACGATGACCCTCGCCTCTGCCCCGACCGCAGCCAGTGCCCCTGTCGCTCGACGCCATTCACCGTCGCCTCCTCACCCTCACGCGGGCCTGCCCCGTCCCCGCCTCTCCATCGCCGACCAACCCCGAGCCTCGCCGCCCCCGCTTCCCTCCATCGCTGGTGAGGCCCTCGGCCTCCGCCTCCCCCTTTTCCTCCCGTCGTCGCGCACTGTACCGCCCCCGCACGCACCACCCCTATCGCGCTCGTCGCGCCCGTGCGCCGTCCTGCCTGTGGTCACCGTCCTGCACGCGCCCGCTGGCCGTGCTCGCCGCCTGTGCTGACCGCGCCGTTGCTCGCCGTCCGCCCGCGCCCCGTAGCCCCGATCTGGCCAACCGCCCTCGTCCGCGCCCAGCGCCACTCCGCCGCGCCGCGCACTCCGGCGTCCGACGCCCGGTGCCCGCGCCTGCGCCCCTGGGGCTCCGCCCCTGCCCGTTCGCCCGTAGACGCACATCTGCCCTGCTAAGGCCCTGGGCCTATGGCGGATGGGGCCCATGCCCCTGTCTTAAGAAAAATAAAAAAAGAAATGTTAATAAAAAATACTAAATTATTTAATTAATTAGTGGTTCAGTTAATTAACTTAATTAATTTTGCCTAATTAACTAATTAGCTAATTAGTTAGTCAGAGGACTCTATGACACTGGGGCCCCACCCCTAGTTAGCTTAATTTAAACCCCCCTTTTAAAATATGTGACACTGACAGATGGGCCCCATTGACTGGTCAACTTTGATCCAGTCAACGCTGACTGTACTGCTGACTGGGCACTGACCGGCCCCACACGTCAGGGTTGACCATGGTCAACTCAGCTGACTGATGACGTAATGATGACGTCATGCTGATGCAATACCCCATTTTTTGATTTTATAATAATTCCAGAATAGTGTTTAAAACTTTGAAAAATCATAGAAAATAATCCGTGACTCGGATGAAAAAGTTTTCTACATGAAAGTTGCTCAGAACAACGAGACGAATCCGAATACGCGATCTGTTCGTCTGCCACATGCCCCTAACTACCTGAACATGCACCTTTTCCCCTCCATTTCATCTGTCCGAAAATGCTAAACCTGGGGAAACATTTCCGGATGTTATCCCCCTTCGCCGGTAACGTGTAGCACCGCGTTAGGACACATCTAGCTCTGCCTATTGTCCTGTTATGCTCTTGCTTGCTATGTATTTACTGTTTCTCCCCCCTCTTCTCTCCGATAGAGCCCGAGACTGCCGCTGATGCCGCTGTGTTCAACTACGTCGACGACGACCCCTTCTTCTTGTCTGAGCAACCAGGCAAGCCCCCCTTTTGATCATCCCGATATCGCCCATTCCATTCTCTCATGCTTGCATTAGATTTTGCTACTATTATTGTTTGCTCCTATTCTGCTGCATAGCATGTTTATTGTAACCTGATATTGTTACCTACCTGCTTATCATAAACTGCTTAGTATAGGTTGGTTAGAGATCCATCAGTGACCCCCACCTTGTCCCAGTTGCCCCGCTTTATGTTTGATGACTCGATCAACGTGATCGACGTCCAGGCCCTGACACCGCACATCACTTTCCCCTTTTGTTGCTCGACTCTGCAGAGTTACCATCGAGTGCCGAGGGTGGAACCTCTTGCATCACTCCTGATGAGATCTCCGTAGTGTAGCTTTACGGTCGAGGTCATCGAGGGTGATTTCCTCCTTAACCACTTCCGTTACGGCTCTGTCATGCAACCCATCAAACATGAACCTCGAGGGTGGATCCTCTTACGTTCACCTTGATGATAACATCGAGTGGAATTCACCGGGGGTGATTCCTCGGGTTTTCCCCTTGGTGTTAGACACACAATTACTATGGTTACTATGACTTTGCACTGGACCCTATTACTAAAGATGGGTCGTCCCCGAGGGGTACCCGCGCAAGCTTACTAGCGAGTGATGTGGAGTCGGGTTGACCTGGAAGGTGCCCGCGAGATACTTACGAGGCGTGGCCGGGCATTCTTAGCCCTTGCCGCAAGTACTCGAGACAGGGCGACGGGGTCACATCGATCGTGAGTCTCTGCTCGTTACCGCGTGCTCCTAATCCACTACGGTTTTGATATTTGATCCGAGGGGCCTTTGGCCTGATAGCACTAACCATCACGTGGGCATAGTATGGGCGTTCTGCGTCGTATGCATCAGCCGAAGCTTAATAGACGTCAACGACTGAGCGGCGCGCGCCGGGTTGGACTGCGTAAGCTCCTTCCTTGTTGAAGGAGGTAGCTAGGTCTGCTCACCGGCCGCGTACGCAACATGCAGGAGTTCCCGGGAGATGGCCCATGACCCCTGGGGGCATAGGTTTAGTCCGGCATGTTGACCTCTCTATTAAGCCTAGGTCAGGTTGCGGCGTATTGTTTGGCCGAGGCTGGGCATGACCCAGGAAAGTGTGTCCGGCCGGAGTTAATCGAGCGTGGTGGGTAAGTTGGTGCACCCATGCAGGGAAGAAAACATCTATCGATAGCCTGTCCTACGGTAACAGACACTTGGAGTTGTATCCCGATCGATACAACTAGAACTGGATACTTGTGATGAGAACTGGATGGTGATGAGTAATGGATTGTGATGATAACTGGATAGTATGGCTCTGGGATTACTTTCTCGCAGGGAGTCGAGAAAGGATCTCTGGCCGAGGTTGATAACACTACTACTACTTTACTTTATGCTAATCTACTTCCTCCTGTTGCTGCAAGATGGTGGGTTCGAGAAGATGCTAGTCTTCGATAGGCTAGGATTTCCCCCTTCTCTTCTGGCATTCTGCAGCCCAACCCACATATTCAGCCTTCCTTTGATAATGTTGCTGTTGGAAATATGCCCTAGAGGCAATAATAAATTGGTTATTATTATATTTCCTTGTTCATGATAATCGTTTATTATCCATGCTAGAATTGTATTGATAGGAAACTCAGATACATGTGTGGATACATAGACAACACCATGTCCCTAGTAAGCCTCTAGTTGACTAGCTCGTTGATCAATAGATGGTTACGGTTTCCTGACCATGGACATTGGATGTCGTTGATAACGGGATCACATCATTAGGAGAATGATGTGATGGACAAGACCCAATCCTAAGCATAGCACAAGATCATGTAGTTCGTATGCTAAAGCTTTTCTAATGTCAAGTATCATTTCCTTAGACCATGAGATTGTGCAACTCCCGGATACTGTAGGAGTGCTTTGGGTGTGCCAAACGTCACAACGTAACTGGGTGGCTATAAAGGTACACTACGGGTATCTCCGAAAGTGTCTGTTGGGTTGGCACGAATCGAGACTGGGATTTGTCACTCCGTGTGACGGAGAGGTATCTCTGGGCCCACTCGGTAGGACATCATCATAATGTGCACAATGTGATCAAGGAGTTGATCACGGGATGATGTGTTACGGAACGAGTAAAGAGACTTGCCTGTAACGAGATTGAACAAGGTATCGGGATACTGACGATTGAATCTCGGGCAAGTGTCGTACCGATAGACAAAGGGAATTGTATACGGGATTGATTAAGTCCTTGACATCGTGGTTCATCCGATGAGATCATCGTGGAACATGTGGGAGCCAACATGGGTATCCAGATCCCGCTGTTGGTTATTGACCGGAGAGTCATCTCGGTCATGTCTGCATGTCTCCCGAACCCATAGGGTCTACACACTTAAGGTTCGGGGACGCTAGGGTTATAGAGATATTAGTATGCGGTAACCCGAAAGTTGTTCGGAGTCCCGGATGAGATCCCGGACGTCACGAGGAGTTCCAGAATGGTCCGGAGGTAAAGAATTATATATAGGAAGTGCTATTTCGGCCATCGGGACAAGTTTCGGGGTCACCGGTATTGTACCGGGACCACCGGAAGGGTCCTGGGGGTCCATCGGGTGGGGCCACCTGCCCTGGGGGGCCACATGGGCTGTAGGGGGTGCGCCTCGGCCTATATGGGCCAAGGGCACCAGCCCCAAGAGGCCCATGCTCCAAGAGAAGAGGGAAAGGAAGAGTCCTAAAGGGGGAAGGCCCCTCCGAGGTGCCTTGGGAAGGAGGGACTCCTCCCCTGGCCGCACCCTTCCTTGGAGGAAGGGCCAAGGCTGCGCCTCCCCCCTCTCCCTTGGCCCTATATATAGTGGGGGGAAGGGAGGGCAGCCAAACCCAAGCCCTGGCGCCTCCCTCTCCCTCCCATGACACATCTCCCTCCTCCCGCAGCGCTTGGCGAAGCCCTGTTGGAATCCCGCTACTTCTACCACCACGCCGTCGTGCTGCTGGATCTCCATCAACCTCTCCTCCCCCCTTGCTGGATCAAGAAGGAGGAGACGTCGCTGCTCCGTACGTGTGTTGAACGCGGAGGTGCCGTCCGTTCGGCACTAGGATCATCGGTGATTTGGATCACGACGAGTACGACTCCATCAACCCCGTTCTCTTGAACGCTTCCGCGCGCGATCTACAAGGGTATGTAGATCCACTCCTCCATCGTTGCTAGATGACTCCATAGATAGATCTTGGTGACACGTAGGAAAATTTTGAATTTATGCTACGTTCCCCAACAGTGGCATCATGAGCTAGGTCTATGCGTAGTTTCTATGCACGAGTAGAACACAAAGTAGTTGTGGGCGTTGATTTTGTTCAATATGCTTACCGTTACTAGTCCAATCTTGATTCAAGGGCATCGTGGGATGAAGCGGCCCGGACCAACCTTACACGTACGCTTACGTGAGACCGGTTCCACCGACTGACATGCACTAGTTGCATTAGGTGGCTGGCGGGTGTCTGTCTCTCCCACCTTAGTCGGATCGGATTCGATGAAAAGGGTCCTTATGAAGGGTAAATAGCAATTGGCATATCACGTTGTGGTTTTTGCGTAGGTAAGAAACGTTCTTGCTAGAAACCCATAGCAGCCACGTAAAACATGCAAACAACAATTAGAGGACGTCTAACTTGGTTTTGCACGGTATGCTATGTGATGTGATATGGCCAAAGGATGTGATGAATGATATATGTGATGTATGAGATTGATCATGTTCTTGTAATAGGAATCACGACTTGCATGTCGATGAGTATGACAACCGGCAGGAGCCATAGGAGTTGTCTTAATTTATTTATGACCTGCGTGTCAACATAAACGTCATGTAATTACTTTACTTTATTGCTAACCGTTAGCTGTAGTAGTAGAAGTAATAGTTGGCGAGACAACTTCATGAAGACACGATGATGGAGATCATGGCGTCATGCCGGTGACAAGATGATCATGGAGCCCCAAGATGGAGATCAAAGGAGCTATATGATATTGGCCATATCATGTCACTATTTGATTGCATGTGATGTTTATCATGTTTTTGCATCTTGTTTACTTAGAACGACGGTAGTAAATAAGATGATCCCTCATTAAAATTTCAAGAAAGTGTTCCCCCTAACTGTGCACCGTTGCGACAGTTCGTTGTTTCGAAGCACCACGTGATGATCGGGTGTGATAGATTCTAATGTTCACATACAACAGGTGTAATACAGATTTACACACGCAAAACACTTAGGTTGACTTGACGAGCCTAGCATGTGTACAGACATGGCCTCGGAACACAGAAGACCGAAAGGTCGAGCACGAGTCGTATGGTAGATACGATCAACATGAAGATGTTCACCGATGTTGACTAGTCCGTCTCACGTGATGATCGGACACGTCCTAGTTGACTCGGATCATGTAATCACTTAGATGACTAGAGGGATGTCTATCTGAGTGGGAGTTCATAAGATGAACTTAATTATCCTGAACATAGTCAAAGGTCTTCGCAAATTATGTCGTAGCTCGCGCTTCAGTTCTACTATTTAGATATGTTCCTAGAGAAAATTTAGTTGAAAGTTGATAGTAGCAATTATGTGGACTAGGTCCGTAAACTGAGGATTGTCCTTATTGCTTCATAGAAGGCTTATGTCCTTAATGCACCGCTCAGTGTGCTGAACCTCGAACGTCGTCTGTGGATGTTGCGAACATCTGACATACACATTTTGATGACTACATGATAGTTCAGTGCGTAATGCTAAATGGTTTAGAATTGAGGCACCAAAGACGTTTTTGAAACATCGCAGAACATATGAGATGTTCCAAGGACTGAAATTGGGATTTCAGGCTTGTGCCCACGTCAAGAGGTATAAGACCTCCGATGATTTTCTTAGCCTGCAAACTAAGGGAGAGAAGCTCAATTGTTGAGCTTGTGCTCAGATTGCCTGAGTACAACAATCATTTGAATCGAGTGGGAGTTGATCTTCCAGATGAGATAGTGATGTCTCTCCGAAGTCATTACCACCAAGCTGCTAGAGCTTCGTGATGAACTATAATATATCAGGGACATATATGATGATCCTTGAGATATTCGCGATGTTTGACACCGCGAAAGTAGAAATCAAGAAGGATCATCAATTGTTGATGGTTGGTGAAACCACTAGTTTCAAGAAGGGCAAGGGAACAAAGGGATACTTCATGAAACGACAATTCAGCTGCTGCTCTAGTGAAGAAACCCAAGGTTGAACCCAAACCCGAGAATGAGTGCTTCTGTAATAAGGGGAACAGCCACTGGAGCAGAATTACCCTAGATACTTGGTAGATGAGAAGGCTGGCAAGGTCGATAGAAGTATATTGGATATACATTGTGTTGATGTGTACTTTACTAGTACTCCTAGTAGCACCAGGGTATTAGATACCAGTTCGGTTGCTAAGTGTTAGTAACTCGAAACAAAAGGCTACGGAATAAACGGAGACTAGCTAAAGGTGAGCTGACGATATGTGTTGGAAGTGTTTCCAGGGTTGATATGATCAAGCATCGCAAGCTCCATCTACCATCGAGATTGGTATTAAAACCTAAATAATTGTTATTTGGTGTTTGTGTTGAGCATAGACATGATTGGATTATGTCTATCGCAATACGGTTATTCATTTAAAGAGAATAAGGGTTACTCTGTTTATTTGAATAATACCTTCAATGGTCTTGCACCTAAAATGAATGGTTCATTGAAATCTCGATCGTAGTGATACACATGTTCATGCCAAAAGATAGTAATGATAGTACCACCTACTTGTGGCACTGCCACTTAAGTCATATCGGTATAAAACGCATGAAGAAGCTCCATGTTGATGGATCTTTGGGCTCACTCGTTTTTGAAAGGTTTGAGACATGCGAACCATGTCTATTGGTGTATATGCATGAAGAAACTCCATGCAAATGGACCGTTTGGACTCACTTGATTTTGAATCACTTGAGACATGCAAATCATACCACATGGGCAAGATGACTGAAAGCCTCGTTTTTCAGTAAAATGGAACTAGAAAGCAACTTGTTGGAAGTAATACATTTTGATGTGTGCAGTCCAATGAGTGCTGAGGCGTGTAGTGGACATCGTTATGTTCTTACTTCACAGATGATTTGAGTAGATGTTGAGTATATTTACTTGATGAATCACGAGTCTGAATTATTGAAAGGTTCAAGTAATTTCAGGGTGAAGTTGAAAGATCATCGTGACAAGAGGATAAAATATCTATGATATGATCATAGAGATGAATATCTGAATTACGAGTTTGGCACAGAATTAAGACATTGTGGAAATTGTTTCACAACTAATACAACCTGGAACACCATAGTGTGATGGTGTGTCCGAACATCATAACTGCACCCTATTGGATATGATGCATACCATGATGTCTCTTATCAAATTACCACGATAGTTTATGGGTTAGGCATTAGAGACAACCACATTCACTTTAAATAGGGCACCACGTAATTCCGATGAGATGACACCGTATGAACTATGGTTTAGGGAAACCTAAGATGTCATTTCTTGAAAGTTTGGGGCTGCGACGCTTATGTGAAAAAGTTTCAGGCTGATAAGCTCGAACCCAAAGCGGATAAATGCATCTTCGTAGGACACCCAAAACAGTTGGGTATACCTCCTGTCTCAGATTCAAAAGCAATAAGGGATTGTTTCTAGAATCGGGTCCTTTCTCGAGGAAAAGTTTCTCTCGAAAGAATTGAGTGGGAGGATGCTGGAGACTTGATGAGGTTATTGAACCGTCTCTTCAACTAGTGTGTGGCAGGGCACATGAGTTGTTCCTGTGGCACCTACACCAATTGAAGTGGAAGCTTATGATAGTGATCATGAAACTTCAGATCAAGTCACTACCAAACCTCGTGGGATGACAAGGATGCGTACTACTTCAGAGTGGTACGTAATCCTATCTTGGAAGTCATGTTGCTAGACAACAATGAACCTACGAGCTATGGAGAAGCGATGGTGGGCCTGGATTCCAAAATGGCTCAAGGCCATATAATCCGAGAGAGGATCCATGTATGGAAACAAAGTGTAGACTTTGACAGAATAGCTCGATGGTCGTGAGGCTGTTAGGTACATATGGATTTTAAAAGGAAGACAGACAATGATGGTAAGTGTCACCATTAAGAAAGCTCGATTTGTCGTTAAGAAGTTACCGACAAGTTCAAGGAGTTGACTACGGTGAGACTTTCTCACTCGTAGCGATGCTAAGAGTCTGTTGGAATTATATTAGCAATTACTGCATTATTTATGAAATCTTGCAGATAGGATGTCAAAACATTGTTTCCTCGACAATTTTCTTGAGGAAAGGTTGTATGTGATACAACCGGAAGGTTTTGTTAATCCTGAAAGATGCTAATAAGTATGCAAAGCTCCAGCAATCCTTCTAAGGACTGGACTAAGCATCTCGGAGTTGGAATGTATGCTTTGATGAGATGATCAAAGATTTTGGTTTTATACAAAGTTTATGAGAAACTTGTATTTCCAAAGATGTGAGTGGGAGCACTATAGAATTTCTGATGAATATATGTTGTTGAGATGTTGTTAATCGAAAATGACGTAAAATTTCTGGAAAGTATATATGGTTATTTGGAAAGTGTTTTTCAATGGAAAGCTTGGATTAAGCTACTTGAACATTGAGCATCAAGATCTATAAGAATAGATCAAAACGCTTAATTGTACTTTCAAATGAGCACATACCTTGACATGATCTTGAAGGTGTTCAAGATGGATCAGTCAAAGAAGGAGTTCTTGCCTGAGTTGTAAGGTATGAAGTTAAGACTTAAAGCTCGACCACGGCAGAATAGAGAGAAAGGACGAAGGTCGTCCCCTATGCTTAAGACATAGGCTCTACAGTATGCTATGCTGTGTACCGCACCTGAAATGTGCCTTACCATGAGTCAGTCAAGGGGTACAAGAGTGATCCAAGAATGGATCACAGGACAGCGGTCAAAGTTATCCTTAGTAACTAGTGGACTAAGGAATCTTCTCGATTATGGAGGTGATAAAGAGTTCGACGTAAAGAGTTATGTCGATGCAAGCTTAACACCTATCCGGATAGCTCTGAGTAGAGATACCGGATACCTATAATGGAGCAATAATTTAGAATAGCTCCAAGTAGAACAATTATTTGAAATGGCTCCAAATGTAGCGTAGTAGTTGCATCTACAAGATGACATAGAAATTTGCGAAGTACATACGGATCTGAAAGATTCAGACCCGTTGACTATAACATCTCTCACAAGCATAACATGTTCAAACCCTGAACTCATCGAGTGTTAATCACATGGTAATGTGAACTAGATTATTGACTCTAGTAAACTCTTTGGGTGTTAGTCACATGGGGATGTGACCTTGAGTGTTAGTCACATAGCGATGTGAACTGGATTATTGACTCTAGTGCAAGTGGGAGACTATTGGAAATATGCCCTAGAGGCAATAATAAATTGGTTATTATTATATTTCCTTGTTCATGATAATCGTTTATTATCCATGCTAGAATTGTATTGATAGGAAACTCAGATACATGTGTGGATACATAGACAACACCATGTCCCTAGTAAGCCTCTAGTTGACTAGCTCGTTGATCAATAGATGGTTACGGTTTCCTGACCATGGACATTGGATGTCGTTGATAACGGGATCATATCATTAGGAGAATGATGTGATGGACAAGACCCAATCCTAAGCATATCACAAGATCATGTAGTTCGTATGCTAAAGCTTTTCTAATGTCAAGTATCATTTCCTTAGACCATGAGATTGTGCAACTCCCGGATACCGTAGGAGTGCTTTGGGTGTGCCAAACGTCACAACATAACTGGGTGGCTATAAAGGTACACTACGGGTATCTCCGAAAGTGTCTGTTGGGTTGGCACGAATCGAGACTGGGATTTGTCACTCCGTGTGACGGAGAGGTATCTCTGGGCCCACTCGGTAGGACATCATCATAATGTGCACAATGTGATCAAGGAGTTGATCACGGGATGATGTGTTACGGAACGAGTAAAGAGACTTGCCGGTAACGAGATTGAACAAGGTATCGGGATACTGACTATTGAATCTCGGGCAAGTGTCATACCGATAGACAAAGGGAATTGTATACGGGATTGATTAAGTCCTTGACATCGTGGTTCATCCGATGAGATCATCGTGGAACATGTGGGAGCCAACATGGGTATCCAGATCCCGCTGTTGGTTATTGACCGGAGAGTCATCTCGGTCATGTCTGCATGTCTCCCGAACCTGTAGGGTCTACACACTTAAGGTTCGGGGACGCTAGGGTTATAGAGATATTAGTATGCGGTAACCCGAAAGTTGTTCGGAGTCCCGGATGAGATCCCGGACGTCACGAGGAGTTCCAGAATGTTCCGGAGGTAAAGAATTATATATAGGAAGTGCTATTTCGGCCATCGGGACAAGTTTCGGGGTCACCGGTATTGTACCGGGACCACCGGAAGGGTCCCGGGGGTCCACCGGGTGGGGCCACCTGCCCCGGGGGGCCACATGGGCTGTAGGGGGTGCGCCTTGGCCTATATGGTCCAATGGCACCAGCCCCAAGAGGCCCATGCTCCAAGAGAAGAGGGAAAGGAAGAGTCCTAAAGGGGGAAGGCACCTCCGAGGTGCCTTGGGGAGGAGAGACTCCTCCCCTGGCCGCACCCTTCCTTGGAGGAAGGGCCAAGGCTGCGCCTCCCCCCTCTCCCTTGGCCCTATATATAGTGGGGGGAAGGGAGGGCAGCCAAACCCAAGCCCTGGCGCCTCCCTCTCCCTCCCATGACACATCTCCCTCCTCCCGCAGCGCTTGGCGAAGCCCTGTTGGAATCCCGCTACTTCTACCACCACGCCGTCGTGCTGCTGGATCTCCATCAACCTCTCCTCCCCCCTTGCTGGATCAAGAAGGAGGAGACGTTGCTGCTCCGTACGTGTGTTGAACGCGGAGGTGCCGTCCGTTCGGCGCTAGGATCATCGGTGATTTGGATCACGACGAGTACGACTCCATCAACCCCGTTCTCTTGAACGCTTCCGCGCGCGATCTACAAGGGTATGTAGATCCACTCCTCCCTCGTTGCTAGATGACTCCATAGATAGATCTTGGTGACACGTAGGAAAATTTTGAATTTATGCTACGTTCCCCAACAGTTGCATATGTAGTGTAGATCCTTGCTTGCGAGTACTTTGGATGAGTACTCACGGTTGCTTTGCTTCCCCTTTTCCCCCTTCTTTCTTCTTTCTGGTTGTCGCAACAAGATGGTGGAGCCCAGGATCTAGACGACACCACCGACGACTACTACTACCCCGAGGGTGCCTACTATTACGTGGAGGCCGCCGACGACCAGGAGTAGTTAGGGGGCTCCCAGGCAGGAGGCCTTGCCTTTTCGATCGTTGTTGCTTTTGTGCTAGCCTTCTTAAGGCAAACTTGTTTAACTCATGTCTGTACTCAGATATTGTTGCTTCCGTTGATTCTTGTGTATTCAAGCTTATGTATTCGAGCCTTCGAGGCCTCTGGCTTGTAATATAAAGCTTGTATTATTTTAATTTGTGTCTAGAGTTGTGTTGTGATATCTCTCCGTGAGTCCTTGATCTTGATCGTACACATTTGCATGTATGATTAGTGTACGGTTGAATCGAGGGCGTCACAAGTTGGTATCAGAGCCGACTGCCTGTAGGTAGCCCCCTTTCCAACTCCTTGGCCGAAGTTGAGTCTAGAAACCAAAAACTGTTTTACTAACTTGGCCGTGTGGCTTACGGGCCCACGTCGCCAATTGGGTGGTATTAGGATCTTTTATTCCTCGTCTATACTCTGGGACTCTGATCTCTCCTCTATTCGGGTTAACCATTTTACTAACTCTAACATTAGGTTCTCGTACCCAGTTCCTCCCAAAGGGCCCCAACATTATCGATGATTGCTTGCTTCGCCAGAAGATTCTGCGGATACTCCTCGATGTTTTCCGAGACCATGTGCCCACTGCTTTGCAGTTCCTTACCACCGATAAGTCTCCATGGATAATATCCTTGCCGATTGTACCTTCATACCTAGTTGCTCATGTTATTACCAGATGCCCCTAGTACTCTCCGTTGTTCTGAGAATCCTTTGTGCCTTCTCCTTTACAACTTCTTTTCGAACTGCGGATAATTCACTTAACAGGGGTTCGTTCATACCGAGTTGTTCATTTACTTTCCAAAATACCTGAAAAGGCTATCTGATCTTTCAAATTCCTCTGTAGCCAATTGCTCTTGATTCTCCTTGCCTGCTTGCATTAGGAGTAATTCCATAGGTCTAGCAATATTCTTTATAATTCTTTGTGATTGTCATTCTGTTCCTATGGATTCAGCATGTGTGCGATTACTCGCAATCAACAATTAATCTTTGGAAATTTTCTTTCCGGCTCAGACATCCTTCCAGATATGAGATGGTTCTTGCCCAATCCAGATTTAATCGGTACACCTCTAAGTCTATTCAACTTACTCATCTTTTGGTCAGATCCTCTGCTTCTGATCCTTCGTCTTGAAATCATAATTTCCTTTGTACCCAAGCATCGAATCATTCAGACGATTCTATAAGCCGATGCCTTTGCATCCCCTTCTTCATCTGATTGATTACCGATACTCACATCAACTCTGTTGTGAATTGCCAGATCCATTGCCGGGTTGTTATCCAACAATGTCCTTCACATTGAAAGTCTTGTGAGTTTTCTCCTGATACATAATACCTTCGGTAAATTGTATCATCTTCTTTGACTCCGATACTCTGCTTTTGAACTCGTATCTTTGCTTGGTTGATGGTTGTATAGATTCGTAAAAATGCCCCGATGGGTTGAACTTATGCCTTCCATAATCCGAGTGAACCTGAGAGTTCTCATGAGTCCTACTCTTCTGGTACTTCGCCAGATAAAATCCCCTGCACTACAATTTCTTCAAAAAATGAGGAGTGAATGAAAGGTTATGCATTGAAGAAGTGGGAGTCGACCTTGAACCCTTGTGTTCATGCCCAAGGACCCGATGTAGAACTTATCGTGGAAGCTGCTCGTAAAACTTATTACCCCTTGTTATAAGTTCATCTTGTATCGGTGGTTTGATCATTCATAACTGTGGTTCCGACCATAGTTTCTCCTTAACTCCATTTCCCGGACAAGTTAAAATACTTGTCTTCTGCAGATCATTTCATTTGTCTAACCTCTATTTATGATCTACCTTCAAGTATTACTCTGGTATCTCGAGGATATCATGCCATTGAACTACATCTTATGAACATTTGATGAAGTACTACATTTCCCCGTCATTGTCACTTCTTGGGTTTCGAGTTATTGGTCACTCGAGAACACCAATGAGTGAATTGATTCCGCACCCTGAATTCAACCACTCTAAGTAATTTTGTTGCTTATGAGTTTGATAATCCTTCTAGTCCTTCCTAGCCCAAATATATATATCATTATCGTGCTAAATTTTAACTGTGCTACCCGCTCCTTCTTCCCGAAGCATAATTTTTGATGATGAGCTAAGCTTACATCGATCTTTCTCGTCATATCATTTCACCTTGAATAGCAAGTTTGATTTCGACTTTGTGTCGTATCCGTGGTTCCAATAGCCTTTTGCTTCATCCTTCCTGTTGCTTGATGGCATCACTCCTCGATGACATCTTCATAGAGCCTCTCGACAAATGCGTCATGATCAGCATCAACATTTTGACTTCTATTGAAATGACAATTGAATTCATGGTGAGAAATACCATCCTTGACCTACGATGATTTGAGTTATCATCGACTACCCCCCTTGTCTTCTTTCCAACACATGTTTCATCATATCTTGGTTAAACCTTGGACTCCTTGCTATTCCTGCAGTTGTTCCTTGAGTATTTCTTGTGATCTTCAACTCCAACCCCTACTTGTAACACCATGTTAATGCTACCTCGAAGCATGGCTGACGTATTCAGAATATCAATAAGAACATTGGAAGCGCAATGCTAAATGTTTCTCGATTTATTATTCTAACACCGTGATGTGGATAATATCATGATTCTTCCCTCGCCCCTTGTATCTAAATGCTTTTGAACTTGCTGTCATATCATGTATATCCTGCTCCGCTTCCCCTTGGGAGGATATACTCCCAATTCTTGTGTGTAAACACATTTTCCATTCCAATGATCTGATTAATCTAATGATCGCCTTTTCCTTCCCATTGTTTTGTTTAACCTTTCTTGTGATCTATATGATCTAAGCAGTAATATTTTTTTTCTGCTTATGTAAACACCTTGGTGTAGAACCGTGTCAGTAAGATCCTGTTACTATAGTTGATGACATTTTGGTAGCCACCGATGGATGAGAACTTTGCCTATTGGTCCGCCTCATACAACAAGCAGGAAAATAGTTCTCTCCGTACCTCGCCCTTGGTACCAACGTTGTTGACAACATAACTGACAGTCTATCATCTGACATGCCTTGCTATCAGCCCCCTTTCTACTTTTAACCCACATGGTGGGCCCATAACCCACGGTTCCACATGATCGAAACCTGGCTCTCCTATATATCCTTTATTCCGAAGTATCATTTGCTCTTGGCTTTGTGTGTTGTCACGAGCCACCTTCCGAGAGATGATCTATTCCCGATGCTCTCAACCCCCTTCTCACACTTTGTTCAGGTATCGATCGTTTGTCTATTCGCTTGAAAGTCCCTACTGTACCTTCATATTTTGCTCTCGATGTTTTCTTAAGTTTCAACTCGAGAGATACTTCTGCCACATTCCCTGAATTGTTCACCAGATAATTAACCCTATAAGGCTCAGTTCTCCCGAAGTTACTCTTTACTTCCGCACTTAAATCTCGGGACGAGATTTCTTGTAGTGGAGGAGATTTGTAACACCCCCAGTGTCAAGCTACAGTAATCACCTGTTAATGGTGCCATGGCATCATTGTTACTGTTGCTAATCTCACTTTGATTCTATTCCAGTCCAAATCTCAATTTCAAATTAAAGTCAAAAAAAAATTCTAAATTGCTCAAACATGAAAACTAAAATGTTTATCATGTGGCTAATATCCTTTTGACAATATTGGTGGTGAACCAACATTTTTGCAAAGTGTTTAAATGCCCTAAACTAATTAAAACAATGGTTAAAACGTTGTTTAAATGCTTTTTTGTTTTATAAAAATGCTAAGCTAATTTATTTAACTACCAAACTAATTGTGGAAGTAGTCTAAATTATAATAACAATTTACGTTCAAGCTTTGTATTTTATAAAACTGTTTTGCCTATTGAAATTAATAGAAAACAAAGAAGTTTAGAAAAAATGAAGAAAAGGAAAAAGACCCCCCCGGGCCAACCGGCCCAACAGGCCGGCCCAGTCGGCCACCAGGCCAGCCCACCCTGTCCCCTTAACCACGCACTCCCCCTGTGACCTAGAGCCACGCCCCCACTTCCCCACTCCGCTCTTTCCTCCCCCACCGATCTGGATCGGGGTAGATGCCCCGGCCCCGTTGAACGCCGCCGCCGCCCAAAGAACCCCACTCCCTCGCCGGACGCCTCGCCTTCCTCCACTCCTCCCCCTCTCTCTGCTGGATCCGGGCGATCCACGTCGCCCCTGACCCTGCCTCCCCGATAACCGCCACGACAACCCTTGCCTCTGCCCCGACGGCAGCCAGTGCCCCTGTCGCTCGACGCCGTTCGCCGTCGCCTCCTCACCCTCGCGCGGGCCTGCCCCGTCCCCGCCTCTCCATCGCCGGCCAACCCCGAGACTCGCCGCCCCCGCTTCCCTCCATCGCTGGTGAGGCCCTCGGCCTCCACCTCCCCCTTTGCCTCCCGTCGTCGCGCACTGTACCGCCCCCGCACGCACCACCCCTATCGCGCTCGTCGCGCCCACGCGCCGTCCTGCCTGTGGTCACCGTCCCGCACGCGCCCGGTGGCCGTGCTCGCCGCCTGCACTGACCGTGTCGTTGCTCGCCGTCCGCCCGCGCCCCGCAACCCCGATCCAGCCAACCGCCCTCGTCCGCGCCCAGCGCCACTCCGCCGCGCCGCGCACTCCGGCGTCCGACGCCCGGTGCCCGCGCCCACGCCCCCTGGGGCTCCGCCCCTGCCCGTTCGGCCGTAGACGCACATCCGCCCCGCTAAGGCCCTGGGCTTATGGCGGATGGGGCCCATGCCCCTATCTTAAGAAAAACAAAAAAAGAAATGTTAATAAAAAAATACTAAATTAGTTAATTAATTAGTGGTTTAGTTAATTATCTTAATTAATCTTGCCTAATTAACTAATTAGCTAATTAGTTAGTCAGAGGACTCTATGACAGTGGGGCCCCACCCCTAGTTAGCTTAATTTAAACCCCCCTTTTAAAATATGTGACACTGACAGATGGGCCCCATTGACTGGTCAACTTTGACCCAGTCAACGCTGACTGTACTGCTGACTGGGCACTGACCGGCCCCACACATCAGGGTTGACCATGGTCAACTCAGCCGACTGATGACGTAATGATGATGTCATGCTGATGCAATACCCCATTTTTTGATTTTATAATAATTCCAGAATAGTGTTTAAAACTTTGAAAAATCATAGAAAATAATCCGTGACTCGGATGAAAAAGTTTTCTACATGAAAGTTGCTCAGAACAACGAGACGAATTTGAATACGTGATCCGTTCATCTGCCACATGCCCCTAACTACCTGAACATGCAACTTTTCCCCTCCGTTTCATTTGTCCGAAAATGCTAAACCTGGGGAAACATTTCCGGATGTTATCCCCCTTCGCCGGTAACGTGTAGCACCGCGTTAGAACACATCTAGCTCTGCGTGTTGTCCTGTTATGCTCTTGCTTGCTATGTATTTACTGTTTCTCCCCCCTCTTCTCTCTGGTAGACCCCGAGACTGCCGCTGATGCCGCTGTGTTCAACTACGTCGACGGCGACCCCTTCTTCTTGTCTAAGAAACCAGGCAAGCCCCCCCTTTTGATCATCCTGATATCGCCCATTCCATTCTCTCATGCTTGCATTAGATTTTGCTACTTTTATTGTTTGCTCCTATTCTGCTGCATAGCCTGTTTATTGTAACCTGCTATTGTTACCTACCTACTTATCCTAAACTGCTTAGTATAGGTTGGTTAGAGATCCATCAGTGATCCCCACCTTGTCCCAGTTGCTCCGCTTTAGGTTTGATTACTCGATCAACGTGATCGACGTCCAGGCCCCGACACCGCACATCACTTTCCCCTTTTGTTGCTCGACTCTGCAGAGTTACCATCGAGTGCCGAGGGTGGAACCTCTTACATCACTCCTGATGAGATCTCCGTAGTGTAGCTTTACGGTCGAGGTCATCGAGGGTGATTTCCTCCTTAACCACTTCCGTTTCGGCTCTATCGTGCAACCCATCAAACGTGAACCTCGAGGGTGGATCCTCTTACGTTCACCTTGATGATAACATCGAGTGGAATTCACCGGGGGTGATTCCTCGGGTTTTCCCCTTGGTGTTAGACACACAGTTACTATGGTTAGTATGACTTTGCATTGGACCCTATTACTAAAGACGGGTCATCCCTGAGGGGTACCCGCGCGAGCTTACTAGCGAGTGATGTGGAGTCGGGTTGACCTAGAAGGTGCCCGCGAGATACTTACGAGGCGTGGCCAGGCATTCTTAGCTCTTGTCGCAAGTACTCGAGACGGGGCGACGGGGTCACATCGATCATGAGTCTCCGCTCGTTACCGTGTGCTCCTAATCCACTACGGTTTGGATATTTGATCTGAGGGGCCTTTGGCCTGATAGCACTAACCATCACATGGGCATAGTATGGGCGTTCTGCGTCGTATGCATCAGCCGAAGCTTAATAGACGTCAGCGACTGAGCGGCGCGTGTCGGGTTGGACTGCGTAAGCTCCTGCCTTGTTGAAGGAGGTAGCTAGGTCTGCTCACCGTCCGCGTACGCAACATGCAGGAGTTCCCGGGGAGATGGCCCATGACCCCTGGGGGCATAGGTTTAGTCCGGCGTGTTGACCTCTCTATTAAGCCTAGGTTGGGTTGCGGCGTATTGTTTGGCTAAGGCCGGGCATGACCCAGGAAAGTGTGTCCGACTAGAGTTAATCGAGCATGGTGGGTATGTTGGTGCACCCCTGCAGGGAAGAAAACATCTATCGATAGCCTGTCCTACGGTAACGGACACTTGGAGTTGTATCCCGATCGATACAACTAGAACTGGATACTTGTGATGAGAACTGGATGGTGATGAGTAATGGATTGTGATGATAACTAGATAGTATGGCTCTGGGATTACTTTCTCGCAGGGAGTCGAGAAAGGATCTCTACCCGAGGTTGATAACACTACTACTACTTTACTTTATGCTACTCTACTTCCTCCTGTTGCTGCAAGATGGTGGGTTCGAGAAGATGCTAGTCTTCGATAGGCTAGGCTTTCCCCCTTCTCTTCTGGCATTCTGCAGCCTAGCCCACATATTCAGCCTTCCTTTGATAATGTTGCATATGTAGTGTAGATCCTTGCTTGCGAGTACTTTGGATGAGTACTCACGGTTGCTTTGCTTCCCCTTTTCCCCCTTCTTTCTTCTTTCTGGTTGTCGCAACCAGATGGTGGAGCCTAGGATCCAGACGACACCACCGACGACTACTACTACCCCGAGGGTGCCTACTATTACGTGGAGGCCGCCGACGACCAGGAGTAGTTAGGAGGCTCCCAGGCAGGAGGCCTTGCCTTTTCGATCGTTGGTGCTTTTGTGCTAGCCTTCTTAAGGCAAACTTGTTTAACTCATGTCTGTACTTAGATATTGTTGCTTCCGCTGATTCTTGTGTATTCGAGCTTATGTATTCGAGCCCTCAAGGCCTCTAGCTTGTAATATAAATCTTGTATTATTTTAATTTGTGTCTAGAGTTGTGTTGTGATATCTCTTCGTGAGTCCTTGATCTTGATCGTACACATTTGCGTTATGATTAGTGTACGGTTGAATCGAGGGCGTCACACCCTACTACATGAAGATGAAGAATGAGAGCAATAAGGACAAGAACGCCTGGCACAGTGTGTGGCATGAGAGACTGGATGAACAACATGTCAAGTACGCGGCCATGGACGCGTACACAAGCTACGAGATGTACAGGCGGATCGTTGACATGAGGAAGTGTCTTCTTCCTGCCCCAGACGAGGGATCGAGCCACATAGCAGTGGCGGGAGCGTCACAAGAAGTAGATGACTAGACGATCGTTTCTCCTACTTTAGAATCCATGCAATTGTTTATTGAGGTGTGTGCGAATGATCTGTATAGTCACTTATGTAATTGGATGTTTATTTCAGTTATATATATAAACATGTTATTCTACTGTAGATAGAGCAAATCACACGGCTTCTTAGCAGCAATATGCTACCTCTTGATCATGTGTTGGTTTTCCCTCGAAGAGGAAAGGGTGATGCAGCAAAGTAGCGTAAGTTTTTCCCTTAGTTTTGAGAACCAAGGTATCAATCCAGTAGGAGACTACACGCAAGTCGCCTAGTACCCGCACAAACAATCAAGAACCTTGCAACCAATGCGATAAAGGGGTTGTCAATCCCTTCACGACCACTTGTAGAAGTGAGATCTGATAAAGATAATAAGATAAATATTTTGGTATTTTTGTTGTATAGATTGGAAAGTAAAGATTGCAAAGTAAACGACGACAGAGATAGCTAGTTGACGGGAGACTAATATGATGTAAAATAGACCCGGGGGCCATAGGTTTCACTAGTGGATTCTCTCAAGATAGCAAATATTATGGTGGGTGAACAAATTACTGTCGAGCAATTGATAGAAAAGCTCATCGTTATGAGAATATATAGGCATGGTTATAAACATAGGCATCACGTCCATGACAAGTAGGCTGAAACGGTTCTGCATCTACTACTATTACTCCACACATCGACCGCTATCTAGCATGCATCTAGAGTATTAAGTTCATAAGAACAAAGTAACACATTAGGCAAGATGACATGATGTAGAGGGATAAACTCAAGAAATATGATATAAACCCCATCTTTTTGCCCTCGATGGCAACAATACAACACGTGCCTTGCTGTCCCTGCTGTCACAGGGAAAGGCCACCGCAAGATTGAACCCAAAGCTAAGCACTTCTCCCATTGCAAGAAAGATCAATCTAGTAGGCCAAACCAAACTGATAATTCGAAGAGACTTGCAAAGATATTAAATCATGCATATAAGAATTCAGAGAAGAATCAAATATTGTTCATTGATAATCTTGATCATAAATCCACAATTCATCAGATCTTGACAAACACACCGCAAAAAGAATTACATCGAATAGATCTCCAAGAAGATCGAGGAGAACTTTGTATTGAGATCCAAAGAGAGAGAAGAAGCCATCTATCTATTAACTATGGACCCGAAGGTCTATGGTAAACTACTCACACATCATCGAAGAGGCTATGGTGTCGGTGTAGAAGCCCTCTGTAATTGAATCCCCCTCCGGCAGAGCGCCGGAAAAGGCTCCAAGATGGGATCTCATGGGTACAGAAGGTTGCAGCGGTGGAAAATGGGTTTCGTGGCTCTCCCCAATGGTTTCAGGGTATAAGAGTATATATTGGCGAAAGAAGTAGGTCGGTGGAGCTGCGAGGGGCCCACAAGGGTGGGCGCGCGCCCTCCTGCCTCGTGGCTTCCTCACTGCTTCCTTGACGTCCACTCCAAGGCTCCTAGATTGCATTTGTTCCAAAAAAATCCTCGCGAAGGTTTCGTTCCGTTTGATATTCCTTTTCTGCGAAACACTGAAATAGGCAATAAAACAACAATTTGCATTGGGCCTTCGGTTAATAGGTTAGTCGCAAAAATAATATAAAAGTGCATATTAAATCCCATTAAACATCCAACATAAATAATATAATAGCATGGAACAATAAAAAATTATAGATACGTTGGAGACGTATCAAGCATCCCCAAGCTTAATTCCTGCTTGCTCTCGAGTAGGTAAATGATAAAAACAGAATTTTTAATGTGGAATGCTACCTAACATAATTTTCAATGTAATTTTCTTTATTGTGGCATGAATGTTCAGATCCGAAAGATTCAAGACAAAAGTTTAATATTGACATAAAAATAATAATACTTCAAGCACACTAACTAAGAAATTATGTCTTCTCAAAATAACATGGCCAAAGAAAGCTTATCCCTACAAAATCATATAGTTTGGCTATGCTTCATTTTCGTCACACAAAAACTCTCATCACGCACAACCCCAATGACAAGCCAAGCAATTGTTTCATACTTTAGTAATCTCAAACTTTTTTCAACTTTCACGCAATACATGAGCGTGAGCCATGGACATGGCACTATGGGTGGAATAGAATCTAATGATGGGGGTTGTGTGGAGAAGACAAAAAAGAGAAAGTCTCACATTGACGCGGATAATCAACGGGCTATGGAGATGCCCATCAATTGATGTCAATGCGAGGAGTAGGGATTGCCATGCAACAGATGCACTAGAGCTATAAATGTATGAAAGCTCAATAAAAGAAACTAAGTGGGTGTGCATCCAACTTGCTTTCTCACGAAGACCTAGGGCATTTGAGGAAACCCATTGTTGGAATATATAAGCCAAGTTCTATAATGAAAAATTCCCACTAGTATATGAAAGTGACAATATAAGAGACTCTCTATCATGAAGATCATGGTGCTACTTTGAAGCACAAGTGTGGAAAAAGGATAGTAGCATTGTCCCTTTTATTTTCTTTTTTGGCATTTTTTTTCATTTGGCCTTCCCCTTTTTTTGAGGGAGGGACAATGCTATATTAATGATCATCATCACACTTCTATTTATTTACAACTCAAATATTACAACTCGATACTAGAACAAAGTATGACTCTATATGAATGCCTCCGGCGGTGTACCGGGATGGGCAATGAATCAAGAGTAACTTGTATGAAATTATGCATGGTGGCTTTGCCACAAATACGATGTCAACCACATGATCATGCAAGGCAATATGACAATGACGAAGCGTGTCATAATAAACATAACGGTGGGAAGTTGCATGGCAATATATCTCGGTATGGCTATGGAAATGCCATAATAGGTAGGTATGGTGGCTGTTTTGAGGAAGATATAAGGAGGTTTATGTGTGATAGAGCATATCATATCATGGTGGTTGGATGCACCGGCGAAGTTTGCACCAACTCTCAAGGTGATAATGGGCAATGCATGGTATCGAAGAGGCTAGCAATGATGGGAAGGTGAGAGTGCGTATAATCCATGGACTCAACATTAGTCATAAAGAACTCACATACTTATTGCAAAAATCAACAAGTCATCAAAAACCAAGCATTACGCGCATGCTCCTAGGGGGATAGATTGGTAGGAAAAGACCATCGCTCGTCCCCGACCGCCACTCATAAGGAGGACAATCAAAGAAACACCTCATGATTCAAAATTGTCACACAACGTTTACCATATGTGCATGCTATGGGACTTGCAAACTCTAACACAAGTATTTCTCAAATTCACACCTACTCAACTAGCAGACTCTAATATTACCATCTTCATATCTCAAAACAATCATCAAGTATCAAACTTCTCATAGTATTCAATGCACTCTATATGAAAGTTTTTATTATACCCATCTTGGATGCCTATCATATTAAGACTAGTTTTATAGCCAAAGCAAATTACCATGATGTTGTAAAGGTCTCTCAAAAAAATATAAGTGAAGAATGAGAGATCAATAATTTTTATAAAATAAAACCACCACCATGCTCTAAAATATATAAGTGAAGCACTCGAGCAAAATTATCTAGCTCAAAAGATATAAGTGAAGCACAAAGAGTATTCTAATAAATTCTGATTCATGTGTGTCTCTCCAAAAGGTGTGTACAGAAAGGATGATTGTGGTAAACTAAAAGGCAAATACTCAAATCAATACGCTCCAAGAAAAACACATATCATGTGATGAATAAAAATATAGCCTCAAGTAAAGTTACCGATGGATGAAGACGAAAGAGGGGATGCCTTCCGGGGCATCCCCAAACTTAGGCTTTTGGTTGTCCTTGAATTTAATGTTTGGGTGCCTTGGGCATCCCCAAGCTTAGGCTCTTGCCACTCCTTATTCCATAATCCATCAAATCTTTACCCAAAAACTTGAAAACTTCACAACACAAAACTCAACAGAAAATCTCATGAGCTCCGTTAGTATAAGAAAATAAATCACCACTTTAAAGTACTGTAATGAACTCATTATTTATTTATATTGGTTTTAAACCTACTTTATTCAAACTTCTCTATGTTTCATACCCCCCGATACTAGCCATAGATTCATCAAAATAAGCAAACAACACATGAAAACAGAATCTGTCAAAAACAGAACAGTCTGTAGTAATCTATAGGTTTTGAATACTTTTATAACCCCAATTTTTTTTAAATAAATTGGTGGATGTGAGGAATTTTTGTATTAATAATCTGCAAAAATAATCAACCTAATCGGACTCTCCAGTAAAAAAATGCCAGCAAATCTCGTGAGCGCTAAAGTTTCTGTTTTTTACAGCAAGATCGCAAAAAATCTCCCCAAGTCTTCCAAAAGGTTCTACTTGGCACAAACACTAATTAAAAGCATAAAACCACATATAAATAGAGGCTATATGAATTATTTATTACTAAACAGAACAAAAAAGCAAGAAACAAAAACAAAATTAGGTTGCCTCCCAATAAGCACTATCGTTTAACACCCCTAGCTAGGCATAAAAACAAGAATAGATCTAGGTATTATCATCTTTGGTATGCAATCCATAAGTGGCTCTCATAATAGATTCATAAGTTAATTTAATTTTCTTTCTAGGAAAGTGTTCCATTCCTTTCCTTAACGGAAAGTGTAATCTAATATTCCCTCCTTTCATATCAATAATTGCACCAAACGTTCTAAGGAAAGGTCTACCAAGAATAATAGGACATGTAGGATTGCAATCAATGTCAAGAACGATGAAATCTACAGGCACATAATTCCTATTTGCAACAATAAGAACATCAATAATCCTTCCCATAGGTTTCTTAATAGAGGAATCCACGAGGTGCAAATTTAAAGAACAATCATCAAATTCACGGAAACCTAACACATCACACAAAGTTTTTGGAATCGTGGAAACACTAGCACCCAAATCACATAAAGCATAACACTCATGATCTTTAATCTTAATTTTAATAGTAGGTTCCCACTCACCATAAAGTTTTCTAGGGATAGAGACTTCTAATTCAAGTTTCTCTTCATAAGATTGCATTAAAGCATCAACGATATGTTTGGTAAAAGCTTTATTTTGACTATAAGCATGAGGAGAATTTAACATGGATTGCAACAAGGAAATACAATCTATCAACGTGAAATTATCATAATTAAATTCCTCGAAATCCAAAATAGTGGGTTCATTGCTATGTAAAGTTTTGACCTCTTCAATCCCACTTTTACCAATTTTTGCATCAAGATCTAAAAACTCCAAATCATTGGGACGCCTTTTAACTAAAGTTGACTCATCTCCAGTCCCATCTTTAACAAGATTCATATTCGCAAACAAAGACTTAATAGGGGCACATCAATAACTTTTAGAACTTCATCATTATTACCCTCTAGCTCTTCCGGTTTGGCGGCCATCTTATTAACTAAGGTGGCCCGCTTATCTGAAATTTCAGCTATTAAGTTTTCAAGATGAGCGAACTGAGATTTCAAACCATAAAATTCTTTAGACATATCATCGAGCTCTTTATTCATGTACTCCATAAAACTTTTTTGTTCTTTAAGCTCGTCTCTGAAGAAATTATTATGCTCAAATTGCAAGGACATAAAACTTCTAATGTTGTTTTCAATTTCTTCCAACCTTCTAAGGTGAGGATCAACGCTTTTTGGCAGAGCCATCACGGCAAACAATCAATCCAACACACAATCACACAAGAGGCAAGCGAAAGAAGGAGAACGAAAAAAGGGCAAAGAGAAAAGAGGCGAATAAAACGGCAAGGGTGAAGTGGGGGAGAGGGAAAAAAGTGGCAAATGGCAAATAATGTAATGCGAGGGATAAGAGTTTGTGATGGGTACTTGGTATGTTTTGACTTGTGCGTAGATCTCCCCGGCAATGGCGCCAGAAATCCTTCTTGCTACCTCTTGAGCATGCGTTGGTTTTCCCTTGAAGAGGAAAGGGTGATGCAGCAAAGTAGCGTAAGTATTTCCCTCAGTTTTTGAGAACCAAGGTATCAATCCAGTAGGAGACTACACACAAGTCCCTCGTACCTGCACAAACAATCAAGAACATTGCAACCAACACGATAAAGGGGTTGTCAATCCCTTCACAGCCACTTGCAAAAGTGAGATCTGATAAAGATAATAAGATAAATATTTTTGGTATTTTTGTTGTATAGATTGAAAAGTAACGATCGCAAAATAAACGGCAACAAAAATAGCTAATTGTCGGGAGAATAATATAATGGAGAATAGACCTGGGGGCCATAGGTTTCACTAGTGGCTTCTCTCAAGATAGCATAATCTATGGTAGGTTAACAAATTACTGTTGAGCAATTGATAGAAAAATGCATAATTATGAGAATATCTAGGCATGATCATGCATATAGGCATCACGTTTGTGACAAGTAGACCAAAACGATTCTGCATCTACTACTATTACTCCACACATCGAACGCTATCTAGCATGCATCTAGAGTATTAAGTTCATAAGAACGGAGTAACGCATTAGGCAAGATGACATGATGTAGAGGGATAAACTCAAGCAATATGATATAAACCCCATCTTTTTATTCTCGATGGTAACAATACAATACGTGCCTTGCTGCCCCTAGAGGCAATAATAAAATGGTTATTATTATATTTCTTTGTTCATGATAATTGTCTATTGTTCATGCTATAATTGTGTTATACGGAAATCGTAATACATGTGTGAATACATAGACCACAACACATCCCTAGTGAGCCTCTAGTTGACTAGCTCGTTGATCAAAAGATAGTCATGGTTTCCTGACTATGGACATTGGATGTCATTGATAACGGGATCACATCATTAGGAGAATGATGTGATGGACAAGACCCAATCCTAAGCTTAGCTCAAAGATCGTGTAGTTCGTTTGCTGTAGCTTTTCTGAATGTCAAGTATCATTTCCTTAGACCATGAGATTGTGCAACTCCCGGATACCGTAGGAGTGCCTTGGGTGTGCCAAACGTCACAACATAATTGGGTGACTATAAAGGTACATTACAAGTATCTCCGAAAGTGTCTGTTGGGTTGGCACGGATCAAGACTGGGATTTGTCACTCCGTATGACGGAGAGGTATCTCTGGGCCCACTCGGTAATGCATCATCATAATGAGCTCAATGTGATCAAGTGGTTGATCACGGGATCATGCATTACGGTACGAGTAAAGTGACTTGCCGGTAACGAGACTGAACAAGGTATTGGGATACTGACGATCGAGTCTCGGGCAAGTAACGTACCGATTGACAAAGGGAATTGTATACGGATTGATTGAATCCTCGACATCGTGGTTCATACGATGAGATCATCATGGAGCATGTGGGAGCCAACATGGGTATCCAGATCCTGCTGTTGGTTATTGACCGGAGAGGCTTCTCGGTCATGTCAGCATGTCTCCCGAACCTGTAGGGTCTACACACTTAAGGTTCGGTGACGCTAGGGTTGTTAGGAAGACTTGTATGTGATTACCGAATGTTGTTCGGAGTCCCAGATAAGATCCTGGACGTCACGAGGAGTTCCGGAATGGTCCGGAGTAAAGATTTATATATGGGAAGTTGTCATATGATCGCCGGAAAGTTTCGGGTGCATATCGGTATTGTACCGGGGCCACCGGAGGGGTTCCGGGGGTCCACCGGGAGGGTCCACCTCTTCCGGAGGGCCTTATGGGCTGTATGGAGAAGGGAACCAGCCCAAGTGGGCTGGGGCGCCACACCCCCCTAGGGCCCATGCGCCTAGGGTTGGGGGAAACCCTAAAGGGGGGCGCCCCCTTGCTTGGGGGGCAAGCCCCCCTCCCCTTGGCCGCCGCCCCCCTCTAGATCTCATCTAGAGGGGGTCGGCCCCCTTCCCCCTTCTCCTATAAATAGAGGGGTGAGGGGAGGGCTGCATACGACATCCAAGGCGCAGCCCCTCCCCTCCCCAATACCTCTCCTCCTCCATAAGAGCTTGGCGAAGCCCTGCCAGAGTACTGCAGCTTTAGTTCCACCACGCCGTCGTGCTGCTGTTGGAGCCCTCTTCCTCAACCTCTCCCTCCTCCTTGCTGGATCAAGGCGCAGGAGACGTCCTCGCTCCGTACATGTGTTGAACGCGGAGGTGCCGTCCGTTCAGCGCTAGGATCTTCGGTGATTTGGATCACGTCGATTACGACTCCATCAACCCCGTTCTCTTGAACGCTTCCGCTCGTGATCTACAAGGGTATGTAGATGCACTCCTCTCTCCCCCGTTGCTAGATGACTCCATAGATTGAACTTGGTGATGCGTAGAAAATTTTAAAATTCTGCTACGTTCCCCAACAGTGGCATCATGAGCTAGGTCTATGCGTAGTTACTATGCACGAGTAGAACACAAAGTAGTTGTGGGCGTCGATATTGTCAATTATCTTGCCGTTACTAGTCTTATCTTGATTCGGCGGCATCGTGGGATGAAGCGACCCGAACCAACCTTACACGTACGCTTACGTGAGACCGGTTCCACCGACTGACATGCACTAGTTGCATAAGGTGGCTGGCGGGTGTCTGTCTCTCCCACTTTAGTCGGACCGGATTCGATGAACAGGGTCCTTATGAAGGGTAAATAGAAATTGGCAATTCACGTTGTGGTTTTGGCGTAGGTAAGAAACGTTCTTGCTAGGAACCTATAGCAGCCACGTAAAAAACTTGCAACAACAATTAGAGGACGTCTAACTTGTTTTTGCAGCAAGTGTTTTGTGATGTGATATGGCCAAAGGATGTGATGAATGATATATGTGATGTATGAGATGATCATGTTCTTGTAATAGGAATCACGACTTGCATGTCGATGAGTATGACAACCGGCAGGAGCCATAGGAGTTGTCTTTATTTATTTATGACATGCGTGTCAACATAAACGTCATGTAATTACTTTACTTTATTGCTAAAGCGTTAGCCATAGTAGAAGTAATAGTTGACGTGACAACTTCAAGAATACACGATGATGGAGATCATGGTGTCATGCCGGTGACAATGATGATCATGGAGCCCCGAAGATGGAGATCAAAGGAGCAAATGATATTGGCCATATCATGTCACTATTTGATTGCATGTGATGTTTATCATGTTTTACATCTTATTTGCTTAGAACGACGGTAGCTTAAATAAGATGATCCCTCGTAATAATTTCAAGAAAGTGTTCCCCCTAACTATGCACCGTTGCGAAGGTTCGTTGTTTCGAAGCACCACGTGATGATCGAGTGTGATAGATTCTAACGTTCGAATACAACGGGTGTAAGCCAGATTTACACACGCAATACACTTAGGTTGACTTGACGAGCCTAGCATGTACAGACATGGCCTCGGAACACAGAAGACCGAAAGGTCGAGCATGAGTCGTATAGAAGATACGATCAACATGAAGATGTTCACCGATGTTGACTAGTCCGTCTCACGTGATGATCGGACACAGCCTAGTTAACTCGGATCATGTTATACTTAGATGACTGGAGGGATGTCTATCTGAGTGGGAGTTCATTGAATAATTTGATTAGATGAACTTAATTATCATGAACTTAGTCTAAAATCTTTACAATATGTCTTGTAGATCAAATGGCCAACGTTGTCCTCAACTTCAACACGTTCCTAGAGAAAACCAAGCTGAAAGACGATGGCAGCAACTATACGGACTGGGTCCGGAACTTGAGGATCATCCTCATAGTTGCCAAGAAAGATTATGTCCTAGAAGCACCGCTAGGTGACGCACCCGTCCCACAGAACCAAGACGTTATGAACGCTTGGCAGACACGTGCTGATGATTACTCCCTCGTTCAGTGCGGCATGCTTTACAGCTTAGAACCGGGGCTCCAAAAGCGTTTTGAGCGACACGGAGCATATGAGATGTTCGAAGAGCTGAAAATGGTTTTTCAAGCTCATGCCCGGGTCGAGAGATATGAGGTCTCCGACGAGTTCTTCAGCTATAAGATGGAGGAAAATAGTTCTGTTAGCGAGCACATACTCAAAATGTCTGGGTTGCATAACCGCTTGACTCAGCTGGGAGTTAATCTCCCGGATGACGCGGTCATTGACAGAATCCTTCAGTCGCTTCCACCGAGCTACAAGAGCTTTGTGATGAACTTCAATATGTAGGGGATGGAAAAGACCATTCCTGAAGTATTTGCAATGCTGAAATCAGCAGAGGTAGAAGTCAAAAAGTAACATCAAGTGTTGATGGTGAATAAAACCACTAAGTTCAAGAAAGGCAAGGGTAAGAAGAACTTCAAGAACGACGGCAAGGGAGTTGTCGCGCCCGGTAAGCAAGCTGCCGGGAAGAAGCCAAAGAATGGACCCAAGCCCGAGACTGAGTGTTTTTATTGCAAGGGAAGTGGTCACTGGAAGCGGAACTGCCCCAAATACTAAGCGAACAAGAAGGCCGGCATCACGAAAGGTATATGTGATATACATGTAATTGATGTGTACCTTACCAGTACTCGTAGTAGCTCCTGGGTATTTGATACCGGTGCGGTTGCTCACATTTGTAACTCAAAGCATGAGCTGCGGAATAAGCGGAGACTGGCGAAGGACGAGGTGACGATGCGCGTCGGGAATGGTTCCTAGGTCGATGTGATCATCGTCGGCACGCTACCTCTACATTTACCTACGGGATTAGTTTTAAACCTCAATAATTGTTATTTAGTGCCAGCTTTGAGCATGAACATTGTATCAGGATCTCATTTAATACGAGATGGCTACTCATTTAAATCCGAGAATAATGGTTGTTCTATTTATATGAGAGATATGTTTTATGGTCATGCTCTGATGGTGAATGGTTTATTCTTAATGAATCTCGAGCGTAATGCTACACATATTCATAGTGTGAATACGAAAAGATGTAAGGTTGATAATGATAGTCCCACATACTTGTGGCACTGCCGCCTTGGTCACATAGGTGTCAAACGCATGAAGAAGCTCCATGCAGATGGATTTTTAGAGTCTCTTGATTACGAATCATTTGACACGTGCGAACCATGCCTCATGGGTAAGATGACCAAGACTCCGTTCTCACGAACAATGGAGCAAGCAACCAACTTATTGGAAATCATACATACTAATGTGTGCGGTCCGATGAGTGTTGAGGCTCGCGGTGGCTATCGTTATGTTCTCACCCTCACTGATGACTTGAGTAGATATGGGTATGTCTACTTAATGAAACACAAGTCTGAGACCTTTGAAAAGTTCAAGGAATTTCAAAGTGAGGTTGAGAATCAACGTGACAGGAAAATCAAGTTCTTGCGATCAGATCGTGGGGGAGAATACTTGAGTCACGAATTTGGCACACACTTAAGAAAATGTGGAATAGTTTCACAACTCACGCTGCCTGGAACACCTCAGCGTAATGGTGTGTCCGAACGTCACAATCGCACTCTATTAGATATGGTGCGATCTATGATGTCTCTTACCGATTTACCACTATCATTTTGGGGCTATGCTTTAGAGACTGCCGCATTCACTTTAAATAGGGCTCCATCGAAATCCGTTGAGACGACACCGTATGAATTATGGTTTGGGAAGAAACCTAAGCTGTCGTTTCTAAAAGTTTGGGGATGCGATGCTTATGTCAAGAAACTTCAACCTGAAAAGCTCGAACCCAAGTCAGAAAAATGCGTCTTCATAGGATACCCTAAAGAAACTATTGGGTATACCTTCTACCTCAGATCCGGAGGCAAGATCTTTGTTGCCAAGAATGGTTCCTTTCTAGAGAAAGAGTTTCTCTCGAAAGAAATAAGTGGGAGGAAGGTAGAACTTGATGAAGTATTACCTCTTGAACCGGTAAGTGGCGTAGCTCAAGAAAATGTTCCTGAGGTGCCTGCACCGACTAGAGAGGAAGTTGATGATGATCATGAAACTTCAGATCAAGTTGCTACTGAACTTCGTAGGTCCACAAGGACACGTTCCGCACCAGAGTGGTACGGCAACCCTGTCTTGGAAATCATGTTGTTAGACAACGGTGAACCTTCGAACTATGAAGAAGCGATGGCGGGCCCGGATTCCGACAAATGGCTGGAAGCCATGAAATCCGAGATAGGATCCATGTATGAAAACGAAGTATGGACTTTGATTGACTTGCCCGTTGATCGGCGAGCCATAGAAAATAAATGGATCTTTAAGAAGAAGACAGACGCGGATGGTAATGTGACCATCTATAAAGCTCGGCTTGTCGCTAAGGGTTATCGACAAGTTCAAGGGGTTGACTACGATGAGACTTTCTCACCCGTAGCAAAGCTGAAGTCTATCCGAATCATGTTAGCAATTGCCGCATTCTATGATTATGAGATATGGCAAATGGACGTCAAAACGGCATTCCTTAATGGTTTCCTTAAGGAAGAATTGTATATGATGCAGCCGCAAGGTTTTGTCGATCCTAAGAATGCTGACAAGGTGTGCAAGCTCCAACGCTCGATTTATGGGCTGGTGCAAGCATCTCGGAGTTGGAACATTTGCTTTGATGAGATGATCAAAGCGTTTGGGTTTATGCAGACTTATGGAGAAGCCTGCATTTACAAGAAAGTGAGTGGGAGCTCTGTAGCATTTCTCATATTGTATGTGGATGACATACTGTTGATGGGAAATGATATATAATTCTTGGAAAGCATAAAGGCCTACTTGAACAAGTGTTTTTCAATGAAGGACCTTGGAGAAGCTGCTTATATATTAGGCATCAAGATCTATAGAGATAGATCGAGACGCCTCATTGGTCTTTCACAGAGTACGTACCTTGACAAGATATTGAAGAAGTTCAAAATGGATCAGTCAAAGAAGGGGTTCTTGCCTGTATTGCAAGGTACGAGATTGAGCGCGGCTCAAAGCCCGACCACGGCAGAAGATAGAGAAAAGATGAGTGTCGTCCCCTATGCCTCGGCCATAGGGTCTATCATGTATGCTATGCTGTGTACCAGACCTGATGTAAACCTTGCCGTAAGTTTGGTAGGAAGGTACCAAAGTAATCCCGGCATAGAACACTGGACAATGGTCAAGAATATCCTGGAGTACCTGAAAAGGACTAAGGAAATGTTTCTCGTTTATGGAGGTGACGAAGAGCTCGTCGTAAAGGATTACATCGATGCTAGCTTCGACACAGATCTGGATGACTCTAAGTCACAAACCGGATACGTATATATTTTGAATGGTGGGGCAGTAAGCTGGTGCAATTGCAAGCAAAGCGTTGTGGCGGGATCTACATGTGAAGCAGAGTACATGGCAGCCTCGGAGGCAGCACAAGAAGTAGTCTGGGTGAATGAGTTCATTACCGACCTAGGAGTCATACCCAATGCGTCGGGCCCGATGACTCTCTTCTGTGACAACACTGGAGCTATTGCCCTTGCCAAGGAGCCCAGGTTTCACTGGAAGACCAGGCATATCAAGCGTCGCTTCAACTCCATTCGTGAAAGTGTTCAAAATGGAGACATAGAGATTTGTAAAGTACATACGGACCTGAATGTAGCAGATCCATTGACTAAACCTCTCCCTAGAGCAAAACATGATCAACACCAGAACTGCATGGGTGTTCGATTCATCACAATGTAACTAGAATATTGACTCTAGTGCAAGTGGGAGACTGTTGGAAATATGCCCTAGAGGCAATAATAAAATGGTTATTATTATATTTCTTTGTTCATGATAATTGTCTATTGTTCATGCTATAATTGTGTTATCCAGAAATCGTAATACATGTGTGAATACATAGACCACAACACGTCCCTAGTGAGCCTCTAGTTGACTAGCTCATTGATCAAAAGATAGTCATGGTTTCCTGACTATGGACATTGGATGTCATTGATAACGGGATCACATCATTAGGAGAATGATGTGATGGACAAGACCCAATCCTAAGCTTAGCTCAAAGATCGTGTAGTTCGTTTGCTGTAGCTTTTCTGAATGTCAAGTATCATTTCCTTAGACCATGAGGTTGTGCAACTCCCGGATATCGTAGGAGTGCCTTGGGTGTGCCAAACGTCACAACGTAACTAGGTGACTATAAAGGTACATTATAGGTATCTCTGAAAGTGTCTGTTGGGTTGGCACGAATCGAGACTGGGATTTGTCACTTCGTATGACGGAGAGGTATCTCTGGGCCCACTCGGTAATGCATCATCATAATGAGCTCAATGTGATCAAGTGGTTGATCACGGGATCATGCATTACGGTACGAGTAAAGTGACTTGCTGGTAACGAGACTGAACAAGGTATTGGGATACTGACGATCGAGTCTCGGGCAAGTAACGTACCGATTGACAAAGGGAATTGTATACGTATTGATTGAATCCTCGACATTGTGGTTCATCCAATGAGATCATCGTGGAGCATGTGGGAGCCAACATGGGTATCCAGATCCCGCTGTTGGTTATTGACCGGAGAGGCTTCTCGGTCATGTCTGCATGTCTCCCGAACCCGTAGGGTCTACACACTTAAGGTTCGGTGATGCTAGGGTTGTTAGGAAAACTTGTATGTGATTACCGAATGTTGTTCGGAGTCCCGGATGAGATCCCGGACGTCACGAGGAGTTCCGGAATGGTCCGTAGGTAAAGATTTATATATGGGAAGTTGTCATATGATCGCCGGAAAGTTTTGGGTGCATATCGGTATTGTACCGGGGCCACCGGAGGGGTTCCAGGGGTCCACCGGGAGGGTCCACCTCTTGCGGAGGGCCTTATGGGCTGTATGGAGAAGGGAACCAGCCCAAGTGGGCTGGGGCGCCACACCCCCCTAGGGCCCATGCGCCTAGGGTTGGGGGAAACCCTAAAGGGGGGCGCCCCCTTGCTTGGGGGGCAAGCCCCCCTCCCCTTGGCCGCCGCCCCCCTCTAGATCTCATCTAGAGGGGGCCGGCCCCCTTCCCCCTTCCCCTATAAATAGAGGGGTGAGGGGAGGGCTGCATACGACATCCAAGGCGCAGCCGCTCCCCTCCCCAATACCTCTCCTCCTCCATAAGTGCTTGGCGAAGCCCTACCGGAGTACTGCAGCTTTAGTTCCACCACGCCGTCGTGCTGCTGTTGGAGCCCTCTTCCTCAACCTCTCCCTCCTCCTTGCTGGATCAAGGCGCGGGAGACGTCCTCGCTCCATACATGTGTTGAACGCGGAGGTGCCGTCCGTTCGGCGCTAGGATCTTCGGTGATTTGGATCACGTTGAGTACGACTCCATCAACCCCATTCTCTTGAACACTTCCGCTCATGATGTACAAGGGTATGTAGATGCACTCCTCTCTCCCTCATTGCTAGATGACTCCATAGATTGATCTTGGTGATGCGTAGAAAATTTTAAAATTCTGCTACGTTCCCCAACAAGATCATCTCTCTTCGAAACGATATTATGAATTTTAAGAAACTTGATCATGAACATGTTGCACAAGCTTGGGAGAGAATGAAATTAATGATACGTTATTTCCCAACACATGTTTTGAATTTGTGGATGATTATACAAATTTTTTATGCCGGATTGAATTTTGCTTATAGAAATCTTTTAGATTCGGCCGCGGGAGGCACTTTTATGGAAATCACTTTAGGAGAAGCTTCTAAACTCCTAGATAATATTATGGTTAATTATTCTCAATGGCACACTGAAAGATCTACTAATAAAAAAGTGCATGCGATAGAAGAAATTAATGTTTTGAGTGAAAAGTTGGATGAACTTATGAAATTATTTGCTACTAAGAGTGTTTCTTCTGATCCTAATGATATGCCTTTGTCTACTTTGATTGAGAATAATAATGAATCTATGGATTTGAATTTTGTTGGTAGGAATAATTTTGGTAACAATGCGTATAGAGGAAACTTTAATCCTAGGCCTTATCCTAGTAATTCCTCTAATAATTATGGTAATTCCTACAATAATTCTTATGGAAATTTTAATAAGATGCCCTTTGAATTTGAGACTAGTGTTAAGGAGTTTATGAATTCACAAAAGAATTTCAATGCTTTGCTTGAAGAGAAATTGCTTAAAGTTGATGATTTGGCTAGGAACGTTGATAGAATTTCTCTTGATGTTGATTCTTTGAAACTTAGATCTATTCCTCCTAAGCATTATATCATTGAGTCTCCCAAAGCCATGAGAATTTCCATTGATGAGTTCAAAGAAATAACCGCTAGGATGCGTGCTAAGAAAGATTCCTTTATAAGAGCGTGTTCTTCTAGTTTCCATGATAATAAAGATGAAGATCTAAAAGTTATTGATGTGTCCCCTATTAAATCTTTGTTTTGCAATATGAATCTCGATAATGATGGGACTGAATATGATCCACCTTTACCTAGAAGGCGTTCCGAAAATTCGGAGTTTTTAGATCTTGATGCTAAATTTGATAAAAGTGGGATTGAAGAGATCACAACTCTAGATGTTAATGAACCTACTATTTTGAATTTCAAGGAATTTAATTATGATAGCTGCTCTTTCATAGATTGTATTTCCTTGTTGCAATCCGTGCTAAATTCTCCCCATGCTTATAGTCAAAATAAAGCTTTTACCAAACATATCGTTGATGCTTTGATGCAATCGTATGAAGAAAACCTTGAGTTGGAAGTTTCTATCCCTAGAAACTTTATGATGAGTGGGAACCAACTATTAAAATTAAAAATTAAAGTTCATGAATGCTATGCTTTGTGTGATTTGGGTGGTAGTGTTTCCACGATTCCAAAGACTTTGTGTGATTTGTTAGGTTTCTGTGATTTTGATGATTGCTCTTTAAACTTGCACCTCACGGATTCCACTATTAAGAAACCTATGGGAAGAATTAATGATGTTCTTATTGTTGCAAATAGGAATTATGTGCCTGTGGATATTATTGTTCTTGACATAGATTGCAATCCTTCATGTCCTATTATTCTTGGTAGACCTTTTCTTAGAACGATTGGTGCAATTATTCATATGAAGGAAGGAAATATTAGATTCCAATTTCCGTTAAGGCAAGGCATGGAACACTTTCCTAGAAAGACAACTAAATTACCTTATGAATCTATTATGAGATCCACTTATGGATTGCCTACCAAAGATGGCAATACCTAGATCTATCCTTGCTTTTATGCCTAGCTAGGGGCGTTAAACGATAGCGCTTGCTGGGAGGCAACCCAATTTTGTTTTTTTACTTGCTTTTTGCTCCTGTTTAGTAATAAATAATTTATCTAGCCTCTGTTTTGGTTGTGTTTTTCGTGTTTAATTAGTGTTTGTGCCAAGTAGAACCGTTGGGAAGACTTGGGGAAAGTCTTTTTAATCTTGCTGTAAAAAAACAGAAAATAGCGCTCACAAGAACTGCTGCAATTTTTATTTGGAAAGTGATATTTAGTTAATTATTTTTTAAGATTATTAATAGATAAATTCCTCACGTCCAGAAATTTATTTTAGAATTTTTGGGGTTCCAGATCTTGCGGTAGATACAGATTACTACAGACTGTTCTGTTTTTGACAGATTCTGTTTTTCGTGTGTTGTTTGCTTATTTTGATGAATCTATCGCTAGTAAAATAGTTTATAAAACATAGAGAACTTGGAATAAAGTAAGTTTAACACCAATATAAATAAATAATTAGTTTATTACAGCACCTTGAACTGGTATTTTGTTTTCTTTCGCTAACGGAGCTCACGAGATTTTCTACTTTAAGTTTTGTGTTGTGAAGTTTTCAAGTTTTGGGTAAGGATTTGATGGATTATGGAACAAGGAGTGGCAAGATCCTAATATTGGGGATGCCCATGGAACCCCCAAGATAATCTAAGAACACCAAAAAGCCAAAGCTTGGGGATGCCCCGGAAGGCATCCCCTCTTTCGTCTACTTCTATCAATAACTTTACTTGGAGCTATATTTTTATTCACCACATGATATGTGTTTTGCTTGGAGCGTCTTGTATTATTTCAGTCTTTATTTGTTAGTTTACCACAATCATCCTTGCTGCAAACACCTTTTTGAGAGAGACACTCATGATTCATAAATTGTTAGAATACTCTATGTGCTTCACTTATATCTTTGAGTTATATAGTTTTTGCTCTAGTGCTTCACTTATATTTTCTAGAGCAAGTTGATAGATTTGTTTTATAGAAACCATTGTTCTCCCATGCTTCACTTAGATTATTTTGAGAGTCCTAGAAAACAGCATGGTAATTTGCTTTAATTGTTTTAGGCATTCAAGATTCATAATAAAATTTTCTCATGAGTGTGTTGAATACTATGAGAAGTTTGATTCTTGATAATTGTTTTGAGATATGCAGATGGTGATATTAGAGTCGTGCTAGTTGAGTAGCTGTGAATTTGAGAAATGCTTGTGTTGAAGTTTGTGATTCCCGTAGCATGCACATATGGTGAACCGTTATGTTAAGAAGTCGGAGCATGAGGTATTTATTGATTGTCCTCCTTATGAGTGGCGGTCGGGGACGAGCGATGGTCTTTTCCTACCAATCTATCCCCCTAGGAGCATGCACGTAGTACTTTGCTTTGATAACTAATAGATTTCTGCAATAAGTATGTGAGTTCTTTATGACTAATGTTGATTCCATGGATTATACGCACTCTCACCCTTCCATCATTGCTAGCCTCTCCAATACCGCGCACCTTTCGCCGGTATCATACACCTTATACCTTCCTCAAAACAGCCACCATACCTACCTATTATGGCATTTCCATAGCCATTCCGAGATATATTGCCATGCAACTTTCCACCGTTCCGTTTACTATGACACGCTGCATCATTGTCATATTGCTTTGCATGATCATGTAGTTGACATTTTAGTTGTGGCAAAGCCACCGTTCATAATTCTTTCATATAGTCAGTCATGCATCATTGCTATCCCGGTACACCGCCGGAGGCATTCATATAGAGTCATACTTTGTTCTAGTATCGACCTGTAATCATTAGTTGTAAATAAATAGAAGTGTGATGATCATCATTCATAGAGTATTGTCCCAAATGAAAAAAGAAGAAAAAGAGAAAGGCAAAAAAAAGCAAAGACCCAAAAAAGGAGAATAAATAAAAAGGGGCAATACTACTATACTTTTTTCCACACTTGTGCTTCAAAGTAGCACCATTATCTTCATGATAGAGAGTCTCCTATGTTATCACTTTCATATACTAGTGGGAATTGTTCATTATAGAACTTGGCCTGTATATTCCGACGATGAGCTTCCTCAAAATGCCCTAGGTCTTCGTGAGCAAGCAAGTTGGATGCACACCCACATAGTTGTTTTGTTGAGCTTTCATATATTTATAGCTCTAGTGCATCCGTTGCATGGCAATCCCTACTCACTCACATTGATACCTATTGATGGGGATCTCCATAGCCCGTTGATACGCCTAGTTGATGTGAGACCATGTTCTCCTTTTTAGTATCCTCCACAACCACCATTCTATTACACCTATAGTGCTATGTCCATGGCTCACGCTCATGTATTGCGTGAAGATTGAAAAAGGTTGAGAACACTAAAAGTATGAAACAATTGCTTGGCTTGTCATCGGGGTTGTGCATGATTTGAATACTTTGTGTGGTGAAGATGGAGCATAGCCAGACTATATGATTTTGTAGGGATAACTTTCTTTGGCCATGTTATTTTGAAGAGACATAATTGCTTAGTTAGTATGCTTGAAGTATTATTATTTCTATGTCAATAGTAAACTTTTGTCTTGAATCTTTCGGATCTGAATATTCATACCACAATTAAGAGAATTACATTCAAATTATTCCAAGTAGCATTCCACATCAAAAATTCTGTTTTTATCATTTACCTACTCGAGGACGAGCAGGAATTAAGCTTAGGGATGCTTGATACTTCTCCAACGTATCTATAATTTTTTATTGTTCCATGCTATATTATATCCTGTTTTAAACATTATTGGGCTTTATTATGCGCTTTTATATTATTTTTGGGACTAACCTATTAACCGGAGGCCCAACCCAGAATTGCCGTTTTTGCCTATTTTAGGGTTTCGCAGGAAAATAATATCAAACGGAGTCCAAACGGAATGAAACCTTCAGGTGTTTGGGGATCGTAGCAGAAATTTAAAATTTTCTACGCATCACCAAGTTCAATCTATGGAGTCATCTAGCAACGAGTGGGAGAGGAGTGCATCTACATACCCTTGTAGATCGCGAGCGGAAGTGTTCAAGAGAACGGGGTTGATGGAGTCGTACTCGTCGTGATCCAAATCACCGATGATCCTAGCGCCGAATGGATGGCACCTCCGCGTTCAACACACGTATGGAGTGGAGACGTCTCCCGCCCCTTGATCCATCAAGGATGAGGGAGAGGTTGAGGAAGAGAGCTCCAACAGCAGCACGCCGGCATGGTGGTGGTGGAGCGACAGTATTCCGGCAGGGCTTCGCCAAGCTCTTAACGGAGGAGGAGAGGTGTTGGGGAGGGGAGGGGCTGCGCCTTTTATGTGTTGTGCAGCCCTCCCCTTGCCCCTCTATTTATAGGGGAAGGGGAAAGGGGGCCGGCCCCCTCTAGATGAGATCTAGGGGGGGGCAAGGGGAGGGGCTTGCCCCCCAAGCAAGGGGGGCGCCCCCTCTAGGGTCCCCCCCAACCCTAGGCGCATGGGCCCAAGGGGGGATGAGCCCAGCCCTCCAAGGGCTGGTTCCCTTTCCTCTACGGCCCATGAGGCCCTCCGAGAGAGGTGGCCCCTCCCGGTGGACCCCCGGAACCCCTCCGGTGGCCCCGATATAATACCGATATGCCCCCAAACTTTTCCGGTGACCGTATGACAACTTCCCACATATAAATCTTCACCTCCGGACCATTCCGGAACTCCTTGTGACGTCTGGGATCTCATCCGGGACTCCGAACAACATTCGGTAATCACATACAAGTCTTCCTACTAACCCTAGCGTCATAGAACCTTAAGTGTGTAGACCCTATGGGTTCGGGAACCATGCAGACATGACCGAGACAACTCTCCGGCCAATAACCAACAGCGGGATCTGGATACCCATGTTGGCTCCTACATGTTCAACGATGATATCATCGGATGAACTACGATGTCGAGGATTGAAGCAATCCCGTATACAATTCCCTTTGTCAATCGGTACGTTACTTGCCCGAGATTCGGTCGTCGATATCCAATACCTTGTTCAATCTAGTTACCGGCAAGTCACTTTACTCATTCCGTAATGCATGATCCCATGACCAACTACTTAGTCACAACGAGCTCATTATGATGATGCATTACTGAGCGGGCCCAGAGATACCTCTCCGTCATACGGAGTGACAAATCCCAGTCTCGATTCGTGCCAACCCAACAGACACTTTCGGAGATACCTGTAGTGCACCTTTATAGCCACCCAGTTACGTTGTGACGTTTGGTGCACCCAAAGCATTCCTACGGTATCCGGGAGTTGCACAATCTCATGGTCTAAGGAAATGATACTTGACATTAGAAAAGCTTTAGCAAACGAACTACACGATCTTGTGCTACGCTTAAGATTGGGTCTTGTCCATCACATCGTTCTCCTAATGATGTGATCCCGTTATCAATGACATCCAATGTCCATGGCCAGGAAACCATGACCATCTATTGATCAACGAGCTAGTCAACTAGAGGCTTACTAGGGACATGTTGTGGTCTATGTATTCACACATGTATTACGGTTTCCGGTTAATACAATTATAGCATGAACAATATACAATTATCATGAATAAGGAAATACAATAATAACCATTTTAGTATTGACTCTAGGGCATATTTCCAACAGTCTCCCACTTGCACTAGAGTCAATAATCTAGTTCACATCACTATGTGATTGTAATGAATCCAACACCCATGGGGTTTGTTCATATCTTGCTTGTGAGAGAGGTTCATTAGTCAATGGGTCTGAACCTTTCAGATCCATGTGTGCTTTGCAAATCTCTATGTCATCTTGTAGATGCAGCTACCACGCGCTACTTTGAGCTATTCCAAATAACTGCTCTACTATACGAATCCGGTTTACTACTCAGAGTCATCCGAATTAGTGTCAAAGCTTGCATCGATGTAACCCTTTACGACGAACTCTATTACCACCTCCATAATTGAGAAAATTCCTTAGTCCACTAGTTACTAAGGATAAGTTCGACTGCTGTCATGTGATCCATTCCTGGATCACTCTTGTACTCCTTGACTGACTCATGGCAAGGCACACTTCAGGTGCGGTACACAACATAGCATACTGTAGAGCCTACTCTAAAGCATAGGGGACGACCTTCGTCCTTTCTCTCTCTTCTGCCATGGTCAGGTCTTGAGTCTTACTCAATGCTCACACCTTGTAACACAACCAAGAACTCCTTCTTTGCTGATCTATTTTGAACTCCTTCAAAATCTTGTCATGGTATGTATTCATCTGGAAGTACTATTAAGCATTTTTTGATCCATCCTTATAGATCTTGATGCTCAATGTTCAAGTAGCTTAATCCAGGTTTTCCATTGAAAAACATTTTTCAAATAACCATGTATGCTTTCTAGAAATTCTACATCATTTCTGATCAACAATATGTTAACAACATATACTCATCAAAAATTCTATAGTGCTCCCACTCACTTCTTTGGAAATACAAGTTTCTCATAAACTTTGTATAAACCCAAAATCTTTGATCATCTCATCAAAGCATACATTCCAACTCTGAGATGCTTACTCCAGTCCTTTGAAGGATTTCTGGAGCTTTGCATACTTGTTAGCATCTTTCAGGATTGAAAAAACCTTCTGGTTGTATCACATACAACCTTTCCTCAAGAAAAACGTCGAGGAAACAATGTTTTGACATCCTATCTGCAAGATTTCATAAATAATGCAGTAACTACTAACATAAGTCCAACCGACGCTTAGCATCGCTACGAGTGAGAAAGTCTAATCGTAGTCAACTCCTTGAACTTGTTGGAAAACATCTTAATGACAAGTCGAGCTTTCTTAATGGTGACACTTACCATCATTGTCCGTCTTCCTTTTAAAATCCATCTGCACCCAACAGCCTTACGACCATCAAGTAGTTCTTCCAAAGTCTATACTTTGTTTTTTAATACACGGATCCTCTCTTGGATTTTATGGCCTCGAGCCATTCGTCGGAATCCGGGCCCACCATCGATTCTCCATAGCTCGTAGGTTCATTGTTATTTAGCAACATGACTTCCAAGTTAGGATTACGTACCACTCTGAAGTAGTACGCATCCTTGTCGACCTATGAGGTTTGGTAGTGACTTGATCCGAAGTTTCATGATCACTATCATAAGCTTCCACTTCAATTGGTGTAGGTGCCACAGGAACAACTTCATGTGCCCTGCTACACACTAGTTGAAGTGACGGTTCAATAACCTCATCAAGTCTCCATCATCCTCCCACTCAATTCTTTCGAGAGAAACTTTCCCTCGAGAAAGGACCCGTTTCTAGAAACAATCACTTTTGCTTCCGGATCTGAAATAGGAGGTATAACCAACTGTTTTGGGTATTCTATGAAGATGCATTTATCCGCTTTGGGTTCGAGCTTATCAGCCTAACACTTTTTCACATAAGCATCGCAGCCCCAAACATTTAAGAAACGACAGCTTAGGTGTTTCTAAACCATAGTTCATACGGTGTCGTCTCAAGGGAATTGCGTGGTGCCCTATTTAATGTGAATGCGGTTGTCTCTAATGCCTAACCCATAAACGATAGTGGTAATTCGATAAGAGACATCATGGTATGCACCATATCCAATAGGGTGCAGTTATGATGTTTGTACACACCATCACACTATGGTGTTCCAGGCGGTATTAGTTGTGAAACAATTTCAACAATGTCTTAATTGTGTGCCAAACTCGTAACTCAGATATTCATCTCTATGATCATATCATAGACATTTTATCATCTTGTCATGACGATCTTCAACTTCACTCTGAAATTACTTAAACCTTTCAATAATTCAGACTTGTGTTTCATCAAGCAAATATACTCAGCATCTACTCAAATCATCTGTGAAGTAAGAACATAAGGATATCCACTGCGTGCCTCAGCACTCATTGGACTGCACACATCAAAATGTATTACTTCCAACAAGTTGCTTTCTTGTTCCATCTTACTGAAAATGAGGCCTTTCAGTCATCTTGCCCATGTGGTATGATTTGCATGTCTCAAGTGATTCAAAATCAAGTGAGTCCAAACGATCCATCTGTATGGAGTTTCTTCATGCATATCTACCAATAGACATGGTTCGCATGCCTCAATCTTTTCAAAAACGAGTGAGTCCAAAGATCCATCAACATGGAGCTTCTTCATGTGTTTTATACCAACATGACTCAAATGGCAGTGCCACAAGTATGTGGTACTATCATTACTATCTTATATCTTTTGGCATGAACATGTGTATCACTACGATCGAGATTCAATAAACAATTCATTTTAGGTTTAAGACCATTGAAGGTATTATTCAAATAAACAGAGTAACCATTATTCTCCTTAAATGAATAACCATATTGCGATAAACATAATCCAATCATGTCTATGCCTAACGCAAACACCAAATAACAATTATTTAGGTTTAACACCAATCCCGATGGAAGAGGGAGCGTGCGATGTTTGATCACATCAACCTTGGAAACACTTCCAACACATATCGTCATCTCACCTTTAGCTAGTCTCCGTAGCCTTTTATTTCGAGTTGCTAACACTTAACAACCGAACCGGTATTTATTACCCTGGTGCTACTAGGAGTACTAGTAAAGTACACAATAATATAACGTATATTCAAAATACTTCTGTCGACCTTGCCAGCCTTCTCATCTACCAAGTATCTAGGGTAGTTCTGCTTCAGTGACCGTTCCCCTCATTACAGAAGCACTTAGTCTCGGGTTTGGGTTCAACCTTGGCTTTCTTCACTAGAGCAGCAACTGATTTGCCGTTTCATGAAGTATCCCTTCTTTCCCTTACCCTTCTTGGAACTAGTGGTTTAACCATCAACAATTGATGCTCCTACTTGATTTCTACTGTCACGGTGTCAAACATCGCGAGTTGCTCAAGGATCATCATGTCTATCCCTGATATGTTATAGTTCATCACGAAGATCCAATAGCTTGGTGGCAGTGACTATGGAGAACCATCACTATATCATCTGGAAGATTAACTCCCACTCGATTCAAGCGATTGTAGTACTCAGACAATCTGAGCACATGCTCAACGATTGAGCTTTTCTCCCTTTGTTTGCGGGCTTAAGAAACTTGTCAGAGGTCTCATACCTCTTGACGTGGGCACTAGTCTGAAATCCCAATTTCAGTCTTTGGAACATCTCATAGGTTCATCACACTGAGCGGTGCATTAAGGACATAATCCTTCTATGCAGCAATGAGGACAATCCTCAGTTTACGAACCCAGTCCGCATAATTGCTACTGTCAACTCCCAACTAAATTTTCTCTAGGAACATAACTAAAACAGTAGAACCAAAGCGTGAGCTATGACATAATTTGCAAAGACCTTTTGACTATGTTCATGATAATTAAGTTCATCTAATCTAATTATTCAATGAACTCCCACTTAGATAGACATCCCTCTAGTCATCTAAGTGATACATGATCCGAGTCAACTAGGCCATGTCCGATCATCACGTGAGATGGACTAGTCATCATCGGTGAACATCTTCATGTTGATCGTATCCACTATACGACTCATGTTCGACCTTTCGGTCTTCTGTGTTCCGAGGCCACGTCTGTACATGCTAGGCTCGTCAAGTTAACCTAAGTGTATTGCGTGTGTAAATCTGGCTTACACCCGTTGTATGCGAACGTTAGAACCTATCACACCCGATCAGAACGTGGTGCTTCGGAACAACGGACCTTAGCAACGATGCACAGTTAGGGGGAACACAATTCTTGATATTTTAATGAGGGATCATCTTATTTTTGCTACCGTCGTTCTAAGCAAATAAGATGTAAACATGACAAACATCACATGAAAATCATAAAGTAACATGATATGGCCAATATCATCTTGCGCCTTTTGATCTCCATCTTTGAGGCACGGCATGATCACCTTCATCACCGGCATGACACCATGATCTCCATCATCGTGTCTTCATGAAGTTGCCTCGCCAACTATTACTTCTACTACCATGGCTAATGGTTAGCAATAAAGTAAAGTAATTACATGGCGTTTTCATTGACACGCAGGTCATAAATAAATTAAGACAACTCCTATGGCTCCTGCCGGTTGTCATACTCATCGACATGCAAGTCGTGATTCCTATTACAAGAACATGATCAATCTCATACATCACATATATCATTCATCACATCCTTTTGGCCATATCACATCACATAGCATACCCTGCAAAAACAAGTTAGACGTCCTCTAATTGTTGTTGCATGTTTTACGTGGCTGCTATGGGTTTCTAGCAAGAACATTTCTTACCTACACAAAACCACAACGGTGATATGCCAATTGCTATTTACCCTTCATAAGGACCCTTTTCATCGAATCTGATCCGACTAAAGTGGGAGAGACAGACACCCGCCAGCCACCTTATGCATCAAGTGCATGTCAGTCGGTGGAACCAGTCTCACGTAAGCGTACGTGTAAGGTCGGTCCGGGCCGCTTCATCCCACAATGCCGTCAGATCAAGATAAGACTAGTAACGGTAAGCAAATTGAACAAATCATCGTCCACAACTGCTTTCTGTTCTACTCGTGCATAGAATCTACGCATAGACCTAGCTCATGATGCCACTGTTTGGGGATCATAGCAGAAATTTTAAATTTTCTACGCATCACCAAGATCAATCTATGGAGTCATCTAGCAATGAGAGGGAGAGGAGTGCATCTACATACCCATGTAGATCGCGAGCGGAAGTGTTCAAGAGAACGGGGTTGATGGAGTCGTACTCATCGTGATCCAAATCACCAATGATCCTAGCGCCGAACGGACGACACCTCCGCGTTCGACACACGTACGGAGCGGAGACGTCTCCCGCACCTTGATACAGCAAGGATGAGGGAGAGGTTGAGGAAGAGAGCTCTAACAACAACACGACGGCGTGGTGGTGGTGGAGCGACAATATTCTGGCAGGGCTTCGCAAAGCTCTTAACGAAGGAGGAGAGGTGTTGGGGAGGGGAGGGGCTGCGCCTTTTATGTGTTGTGCAGCCCTCCCCTTGCCCCTCTATTTATAGGGGAAGGGGAAAGGGGGCCGACCCCCTCTAGATGAGATCTAGGGGGGAGGCGGCCAAGGGGAGGGGCTTGCCCCCCAAGCAAGGGGGGCACCCCCTCTAGGGTTTCCCCCCCAACCCTAGGCGCATGGCCCCAAGGGGGGATGCACCCAGCCCTCCAAGGGCTGGTTCCCTTTCCTCTACGGCCCATGAGGCCCTCCGAGAGAGGTGGCCCCTCCCGGTGGACCCCCGGAACCCCTCCGGTGGCCCCGATATAATACCGATATGCCCTCGAACTTTTCCGATGACCGTATGACAACTTCCCACATATAAATCTTCACCTCCGGACCATTCCGGAACTCCTCGTGACGCCCGGGATCTCATTCGGGACTCCGAACAACATTCGGTAATCACATACAAGTCTTCCTAATAACCCTAGCGTCATCAAACCTTAAGTGTGTAGACCCTACGGGTTCGGGAACCATGCAGACATGCCCGAGACAAATCTCCGGCCAATAAACAACAGCGGGATCTAGATACCCATGTTGGCTCCTAATGTTCCACGATGATCTCATCGGATGAACCACGATGTCGAGGATTCAAGCAATCCCGTATACAATTCCCTTTGTCAATCGGTACGTTACTTGCCCGAGATTCGATCGTGGTATCCCAATACCTCGTTCAATCTCGTTACCGGCAAGTCACTTTACTCGTTCCGTAATGCATGATCCCGTGACCAACTACTTAGTCACAATGAGCTCATTATGATGATGCATTACCGAGTGGGCCCAGAGATACCTCTCCGTCATACGGAGTGACAAATCCCAGTCTCGATTCGTGCCAACCCAACAGACACTTTCGGAGATACCTGTAGTGCACCTTTATAGCCACCCAGTTACGTTGTGACGTTTGGTGCACCCAAAGAATTCCTACGGTATCCGGGAGTTGCACAATCTCATGGTCTAAGGAAATGATACTTGACATTAGAAAAGCTTTAGCAAGCGAACTACACGATCTTGTGATACGCTTGAGATTGGGTCTTGTCCATCACATCATTCTCCTAATGATGTGATCCTGTTATCAATGACATCCAATGTCCATGGTCAGGAAAACATGACCATCTATTGATCAACGAGCTAGTCAACTAGAGGCTTACTAGGGACATGTTGTGGTCTATGTATTCACACATGTATTACGGTTTCCGGTTAATACAATTATATCATGAACAATAGACAATTATCATGAACAAGGAAATACAATAATAACCATTTATTATTGCCTCTAGGGCATATTTCCAACATCGGGAACGTGATTTTCTCACCGAACATGATCCAGGAGACTTGGACCCTACGTCAAGCAACCAACAGGGAGGTTATGAGGTAGGGGGGCGCGCCTACCCTCCCAGGCGCGCCCTCCACCCTCATGGGCCCCCTGTTGCTCCACCGACGTACGTATTCCTCCTATATATACCTACGTACCCCCAAACGATCAGAAACGGAGCCAAAACCCTAATTCCACCGCTGTAACTTTCTGTATCCACGAGATCCCATCTTGGGGCCTGTTCCGGAGCTCCGCCGGAGGAGGCATCGATCACGGAGGGCTTCTACATCAACGCCATAGCCCCTCCGATGAAGTGTGAGTAGTTTACTTCAGACCTTCGGGTCCATAGTTATTAGCTAGATGGCTTCTTCTCTCTTTTTGGATCTCAATACAATGTTCTCCCCCTCTCTCGTGGAGATCTATTCGATGTAATCTTCTTTTTGTGGTGTGTTTGTTGAGACCGTTGAATTGTGGGTTTATGATAAAGTTTATCTATGAACAATATTTGAATCTTCTCTGAATTCTTTTATGTATGATTGGTTATCTTTGCAAGTCTCTTCGAATTATCAGTTTGGTTTGTCCTACTAGATTGATCTTTCTTGCAATGGGAGAAGTGCTTAGCTTTGGGTTTAATCTTGCGGTGTCCTTTCCCAGTGGTTGCGAGGATTTATTTGTTTTGTGTAGGTGCGAGGGACTCGCGCGTAGCCTCCGCCTACTGGATTGATACCTTGGTTCTCAAAAATTGAGGGAAATACTTATGCTACTTTGCTGCATCACCCTTTCCTCTTCAAGAGAAAACCAACGCAGTGCTCAAGAGGTAGCACTGTCACTTGGTAAGGACACCACAAGATTGAACCCAAAGCTAAGCACTTCTCCCATTGCAAGAAAGATCAATCTAGTAGGCCAAACCAAACTAATAATTCGAAGAGACTTGCAAAGATATTTAAATAATGCATATAAGAATTCAGAGAAGAATCAAATATTGTTCATAGATAATCTTGATCATAAACCCACAATTCATCGGATCTCGACAAACACACCACAAAAAAATTACATCGAATAGATCTCCAAGAGAATCGAGGAGATCTTTGTATCGGGATCCAAAGAGAGAGAAGAAGCCATCTAGCTAATAACTATGGACCTGAAGGTCTGTGGTAAACTACTCACACATCATCGGCGAGGCTATTGTGTTGATGCATAATCCCTCCGTGATCGATTCCCCCTCCAGCGGAGCGCCGGAAAAGGACCCAAGATGGGATCTCACGGGTATAGAAGGTTGCGGCGGTGGAAATAGGGTTTCATGGTAAAATAATCCTGAGAAATTAGGAAGTCCTAAATAATTTTTATATTGATCTACTGCAGTTGGAATTGGTATTTTATCGCTCCCTGGTAGAAAATGAAAATTATTCTCGTGAGCGCATACTTTCTATTTTTTTCAGCAAGATCAAACAGCTATCATCCAAGAAGATCCTAAAGGCTTTACTTGGCACAAACACTAATTAAAACACAAAAAACACAATCATAGAAGTAGCAAGATGAATTATTTATTGCTAAACAGGAACAAAAGACAAGAAACAAAAATAAAATTTGTTTGCCTCCCAACAAGTGCTATCGTTTAACACCCCTAGCTAGGCATAAAAACAAGAATAGATCTAGGTATCATCATTTTGGTATGAAAATTTTCAATTCAACACTTATAACTCTTAGGAGTTTCCTTCTTTTTATTAATGATCAAACTCCAAGGCAAGAAATCAAGAAATTTATTTGTAGCAAAAGGTTCCTTAATGATAGTGAAAAAGTTGGGGTGAACACTTACTAATTTGAGATCCGCATTTTCCTTACTAGAAGATTCACCCTTATTTTTAGGAACATACATAAACTTGGCCACTTTGGTAGTAGGAGGGTTTGAAGTGTTTCTTACGGCAGAAAAGGAAGACCCTAAGTTGGTTATAATATCCTCAAGTTTATTAATTCTGGTAGAATCTTGATCTATCTTTTCATTAACTATGGGTTCTTTCTCTCGAAAAAATTTCAGAGTAACTCCTACCTTAGATCCATAATGAGTAATTTGATTGTGGATCTTTTTATCCAAATTCTCGATCAACTCTACAGTGGCAACTTTATTTTTGATAATTTCAAGCCTTTGCATCACATGTTCCAAAGTTAAAATAGTTCCATTAACCAAAAGAGGTGGTGGGCCAAACAAATCTATCATGGCATTATAAGAATCAAAAGTATGGCTACCCATGAAATTTCCTCTGGTAATGGTATCAAGAATATATATGTTCCAAGGAGTGATGCCTACATAAAAATTGCGAAGAAGAAAGGAAGTAGATTGCTTCCTAGTGGATCTATTCTGAGCATTGTAAATTCTATACCAAGCATCTTTTAGATTATCTCCCTCCCTTTGTTTAAAATTAAGAACTTCATGATCGGGAGTACTAATAATGATAGAAGGACCCAGTCAAAAAAAAACAATGATAGAAGGACTGGCCATAACGGCAAAGCAAATGATCTATCACACGGACACACAAGAATCAAGTTAAAAGAGGCAAACATAAAAAGGGCGAATAAAACGGCAAAGGTGAAGTGGGGGAGAGGAAAACGAGAGGCAAATGGAAAATAATGTAATGCGAGGGATAAGAGTTTGTGACGGGTACTTGGTATGTCTTGACTTGGCATAGATCTCCTCGGCAACGGCGCCAGAAATCCTTCTTACTACCTCTTGAGCATGCGTTGGTTTTCCCTTGAAGAGGAAAGGGTGATGCAGCAAAGTAGCTTAAGTATTTCCCTTAGTTTTTCAGAATCAAGGTATCGATCCAGTAGGAGACTACACGCAAGTTGCCTAGTACCTGCACAAACAATCAAAAACCTTGCAACCAACGCGATAAAGGGGTTGTCAATCCCTTCACGACCACTTGCAAAAGTGAGGTTTGATAAACATAATAAGATAAATATTTTTGGTATTTTTGTTGTATAGATTGGAAACTAAAGATTGCAAAGTAAACGGCGACAAAGATAGCTAGTTGTCAGGAGACTAATATGATGTAAAATAGACCCGGGGCCATAGGTTTCACTCGTGGATTCTCTCAAGATAGAAAATATTACGGTGGGTGAACAAATTACTGTCGAACAATTGATAGAAAAGCGCATAGTTATGAGAATATCTAGGCATGATCATGAACATAGGCATCACGTCCGTGACAAGTAGACCGAAATGATTCTGCATCTACTACTATTACTCCGCACATCGACCGCTATCCAGCATGCATCTAGAGTATTAAGTTCATAAGAACAGAGTAATGCATTAGGCAAGATGACATGATGTAGAGGGATAAACTCAAGCAATATGATATAAACCCCATCTTTTTACCCTCGATGGCAACAATATAATATGTGCCTTGCTGCCCCTGCTGTCACTGGGAAAGGACACCACAAGATTGAACCCAAAGCTAAGCACTTCTCCCATTGTAAGAAAGATCAATCTAGTGGGCCAAACCAAACTGATAATTTGAAGAGACTTGCAAAGATATTAAATCATGCATATAAGAATTCAGAGAAGAATCAAATATTGTTCATAGATAATCTTGATCATAAATCCACAATTCATCGGATCTCGACAAACACACCGCAAAAAGAATTACATAGAATAGATCTCCAAGAAGATCGAGGAGAACTTTGCATTGAGATCCAAAGAGAGAGAAGAAGCCATCTAGCTAATAACTATGGACCCGAAGGACTGTGGTAAACTACTGACACATCATCGGAGAGGCTATGGTGTTGATGTAGAAGCCCTCTGTGATCGAATCCCCCTCCGGTGGAGCGCCGAAAAAGGCCCCAAGATGGGATCTCACGGGTACAGAAGGTTGCAGCGGTGGAAAATGTGTTTTGTGGCTCTCCCCGATGGTTTTAGGGTATAAGAGTATATATAGGCGAAAGAAGTAGGTAGGTGGAGCTGTGAGGGGCCCAAGAGGGTGGGGGCGTGCCTGGCCCCCTTGGGTGCGCCCTCCTGCCTCGTGGCTTCTTCGCTGCTTCCTTGATGTCCACTCCAAGTCTCTTGGATTGCATTTGTTCCAAAAAAGACCCTCACGAAGGTTTCGTTCTGTTTGGATTCCGTTTGATATTCATTTTCTGTGAAACACTGAAATAGGAAAAAATAGCAATTTGCATTGGGCCTTTGGTTAATAGGTTAGTCCCAAAAATAATATAAAAGTGCATAGTAAAGCCCATTAAACATCCAAAACAGATAATATAATAGCATGGAACAATCCAAAAATATAGATACGTTGGAGAGTATCACAATCGTCTCAGTTATTATTGGTCTTTGCACACATTTCTGATTACGGACCTGTTTAGCGCGTATCACACACATCGTGTTCAGTTGAACCGTTTCCATTGTGTTGCCTAATCACACACAATTGATCCTAGTGAACTATATGCTGTATATCACACACGCCTTCATCTAGCTGCCCGTTTCTTTTGTTCCTCCTCATCCCAAATAGTTAATTGAACTAAACTATATGCCCTGCATCGCCCACGAAACTAAAATCTGAACCGTGTTTAATGCATCTGTCATCACAGACATTTTGCACATTTCTTGACGGTTTGTTTACCCCACCGTTTGCGATTATGGCATCGCACATAGTTTCGTCGAAGGGTCTCTGATCGTAGTGTCGCGTTTGGACCTTCCTGCAGTAGTGGACATCCATATCATTGATCTTGCTCACTCTAGCGCTAATTTTGATTTGGAAAAGTAGATCCTAATTAAAGTTGGTATAGATTTGTGGTGCACACATGGAATTGTTTGATGCTGCTTGAGGAGGTAATAAATCTTTGTAGAAGCCCAAAGATTCAGTTCACCTTTCTAGGTATTTCAGTTTTAGGCTTGCATTATTTCTGGAGCCCCAAAGATTCAGTTCACCTTTCTTGGTATTTAGTTCCAGGCTTGCATTATTTCTAGAGGCCCAAAGATTCGGTTCGCAGTCGTCGGCAAGCGGCCTTGCTACCCATGCCGGTCTCAACCTCAACTCGCAAGCACCGACTTCGGAGGGGTTCCCAGGGCTTGGGCTCTATAGAGCCTTCCTCCAGAGCGACGATGACAAGCTCCTCCCTGGGCGCGTCAGGGGCTCCGGGTTCCTCCCTATCGTGAATGCCTTCAGTGATGAGTTAGCTCATGCTTTGTTTCATGGAGTGTAATTTTTTGTGAAGGTTGATTGATGACTTGTATGTTTAAGTGGGATATCTCATTTGTATGGACACAATAAAATTTATCATGTTTTGCATGCTTGATTTGTAAAGATGGTTCATTTATGTCAATTGTGAGCGAGAGGAGGCCACACCAAATCCGGCAGGAAATAGGGTCCAAATTAGTCAAATGATTGAGAAAGAGCATTTACTGTCAATCTAACCCTGCCATCCAAACACCTCTTCGGTTAGAGTTAGTTAAGGGTTAGTTCATGGTTAGAATCTAACTCTAATCTCGAACTGAGTTAGAGTTCTCCTCGTCTCTGTTCATCGCCATCATACTTTCCCCATTCCCGTGTTTTCAATATCATGCAAATCAAAGAGGCCCTTAGACTGGTTTAGGTCCGATTGTTTTTTATAAATGTGTTATGTCCAAAATTTAATGAATGTGCTCCGGTTTGTATGAAAATAATCCTATTTCATGTAGTAATTTATTTATTCTTATGCGGTGGGTTCGCATGTAATTCGTGAGGTCTGAAATGTAAAGTACCCCCGCATGGTTGCATATGCTCTGAGTCGTGCATGCACTATGACCCAAATGCTCTATGTCCCACATGTCGGCGAGAGGGAGCACGTGGAAATAGCCTAGGAGTACATATAGGAGGATAAATGCGTGAAAAATATGTACTTTGAAGCATAGCTACGGTTAGAAGAGGAGACCTAAAGTGATGACAGGTGTAGGTCGCACGCACCCAACTAGTGGTACTAGACGTACGACTACTTTTTCCCTCAAAAAAAGAGATACGAGTGGTCAGTACTCCTATTCTATCAACACGAGTCCCATCTGACAGCAGCATCCGTGCTACAACTAGCTCTTCTCCCTCGTTTCTCTCTTCTATTTCTAAACTCAGTCGATGCGCGGTGGGCAGGGTGGGGATATGCCGATGGTCCGTTTTGCTGAACTGTGGCCCCACCTCATAGTGAAAATGTTACGACTGGAATAACAATGCCATATACTAATAAAACATTAAGGCCATGAGGCGATGCAGTGTTGGTTGCAGGAGGCAAGAAGAAAGATGCATCCATCGACGACGTCCACCTCCTCGACTGAGGGCGCCGGCCCACCGAACGACGACTAAGTAGCAGCGGCTTTCGTGGCCAGGTCGACGTGCTTCTGAACAATGGTGTCCAAAGATTCCTCCCGCTGGAAGAAGGCCAACATCTTTCTGTCCTTGCTGGCCTTCTAGTGGCCTATGTAGACAATTTCCTCGTGGACGTGGATGTGCAAGTCGACGGTTTCTTGCATGGTGAGGCACTGCGCGGTGAGCACGGCCTCGAGGTGCACATTCTTCATCGCATCCTTCGGCACCTGCAGGGCCACCAGGGCTTGAAAGAGTTCGTCACCATGGAGGCCGATGAGGGTGGCAGGCAAAGAGGAGCCTAGGCGCGCGGGCTGGAGTAGTACGGCAAGGCCGTCCGCGCGCTTCTTGCCGGCGATGAACTTGCGGATGGAGTAGACTATCATGTCATCCATGCGAGAGGTGAAGCCGGCGTCGGTGAGGGCTATGACGCTGGCGGTTGCCAGCACCATCTGGAAACGCTGTGCGGTGCGGGGTCGCAGGCCGGCGTATTGGATGATCTGGCAAAACTGACTGCCACTCGCGTCCATCGCCTCCATAGGTGCTTGTGGCTTCTGGTCACTTGGTCTTCGATTGGAGTGAGCAGTGTTGCACAGAGATTAGGAGTAGATGGATTGGAGTGGTGGGGCAACTTTATATGAGAGTCCAAACTTTGTTGCATTCACATCGTGTTGGCTCTATTCTGCTTCTCCAATTAATTCCCTCTGCATGCTAATTAAGGATGCATCATTGACCGTTCAACGTCTCGGGAACCACTACCCTCTCCCTCCTTGGCATTTAAACCGTATCAATGTAAATGACGGTCAATAAGAGACTAGTTACTACATTGTGCACCGCGACCGTGTGGGGGTGCGACGTGAACGGCATAGGCATGTTGTACTTGTTCCACTTTCTCGTTTTGAACTCATGACTTGTAGTAACGCTCAGTTTCGAATATATAAGTTTGGTTGTCGCGCCAATATATACAACACTCCCTCCATGTAGGTTGGGTCGCTGAAGTCAAAATTAGACACAAAACACGATGGTGAGGGACCAGTCCACCTCTGTCATGGTTTATTTCTCCCTGTCGTAATCTGTGCCAAATTTTGACCATAAATTAGACTAACAAAAGGTTCATGCATGTCACCAAAATTATATCATTGAAAACTATGTTCAAATACAAATCCAATGACATAATTTTTGTTGACATGCACTAACATTTTGGTTGTCGCGCCAATATATACAACACTCCCTCCATGTAGGTTGGGTCGCTGAAGTCAAAATTAGACACAAAACACGATGGTGACGGACCAGTCCACCTCGTCCTGGTTTATTGCTCCCCGTCGTGATATGTGCCAAATTTTGACCATAAATTTGACTAACAAAAGGTTCAGGCATGTCACCAAAATTATATCATTGAAAACTATGTTCAAATACAAATCAAATGATATAATTTGTGTTGACATGCACTAACATTTTCCAGTTAAATCTTTGGTCAAAATTTAGCACAAATTACAAAAGGGACTAATAAACCAGGACCTAGGTAGTACACCAGGTCGAAGACAGCTATACTACATATAATTAACGCCAAATAAGAGCAAGGGATCACACATGTTATTTACGACTGGATTACAAGGTGTGTAGTTGAGTCAGACTTAATGCCCGACCACTGCAGAAGATATAGAGAAAGTGAAAGGTGTTCCCTATGCTTCAGCCATAGGCTCTATCATGTATGCAATGCTGTGTACCAGACGTGATGTGTGCCTTGCTATAAGTTTAGTAGGGAGGTACCAAAGTAATCCATGAGTGGATCACTGGACAGCGGTCAAGAACATCCTGAAATACCTGAAAATGACTAAGGATATGTTTCTCGTATATGGAGGTGACAAAGAGCTCGTCGTAAATGGTTATGTCGATGCAAGCTTTGACACTGATCCAGATGACTCTAAGTCACAAATCGGATAAGTGTTTTTATTAAATGGTGGAGCTGTTAGTTGGTGCAGTTCCAAGTAGAGCATCATGGCAGGATCTACGTGTGAAGCGGAATACATAGCTGCTTAGGAAGCAGCAAATGAAGGAGTCTAGATGAAGGAGTTCATATCTGATCTAGGTGTCATACCTAGTGCATCGGGTCCAATGAAAATATTTTGTGACAATACTGGAGCAATTGCCTTGGCAAAAGAATCCAGATTTCACAAGAGAACCAAGCACATCAAGAGACGCTTCAATTCCATCCATGATCAAGTCAAGGAGGGAGACATAGAGATTTGCAAGATACATACGGATCTGAATGTTGCAGACCCGTTTACTAAGCCTCTCTCACGAGTAAAACATGATCAGCACCAAGACTCCATGGGTGTTAGAATCATTACAATGTAATCTTGATTATTGACTCCAGTGCAAGTGGGAGACTGAAGGAAATATGTCCTAGAGGAAATAATAAACTTGTTATTTATATTTCCTTATACCATGATAAATGTTTATTATTCATGCTAGAATTGTATTATCCGGAAACTTAGTACATGTGTGAATACATAGACAAACAGAGTGTCACTAGTTTGCCTCTACTTGACTAGCTTGTTGAATCATTGATGGTTATGTTTCCTAACCATAGACATGAGTTGTCATTTGATTAACGGGATCACATCATTAGAGAATGATGTGATTTTGACTTGACCCATCTGTCGTGGAATTGTCACGGCAGATGTCCTCATTGAAAGGACTTAGTCGTGAGGCCAACGCATCTATGCAGTAGCTTGAGAGGGGTTGAGTGGGATGAGAGACGCGAGGTTTTACCCAGGTTCGGCCCCTCACGGTGAAGGTAAAAGCCTACATAATGCTTCATTGATATTGATGATGATGCACGATTACAAGGTTGCTCTATCTCAAGAGCTATTGATTTGTCTGTCTAAACCTAATGTGTGAAACTTGTTCCTCTTGGGGAGCCCTGCTCCTCCTTATATATGTTGAATAGGCGGCTTACATGACTAGTCCTATTAGGATTAGGATTACTCTATTACAAGTGGAGTCCTAGTCTTGCTTCCTTTGTAGGAGAATATTCCTTATGCCTTTCATCTTAAGCCGGCCCACCATAATACGAGCCGACTTTCCATGAACCGCCCGTTGGGCCACCGGGTCTTATCGCTCCTCTAACCCGCCTGCCGGGTTACCAATGAGTCACCAGGCCCAGCCGGGCCATCAATGAGTCGATAGATCCGGGCGGGTCACTTCGTGAGTCGCCCAGTTAGGGCGGGTTACTAGTGAGTCGCCAAGCTCGGCCGGGTCATACCTCCGGCTGGGTCATACCATGGGGTATATCCCCAACATTAGCCCCCAGTTTAATTTGGATTTATCCATGTTAAACTGATCCTGCAAAATAAACACAAGAACAAATTTGACAGGTTGTGCTCCGGGTTAAAAATTCTTGTAAGCGGGCACCTGATCATCCTTAAGTCCTTGTAATTTCCTTCTTCTGTATAGTCTGGGTCAATAAACCAGCTTCATAATCAATTAGCTTCTCACGCAAATATATTGTGAAGAATATTTGATTCAGCTCCCAATGCTTAAAAAAATATTAGTCTTGAAATACTCATCTAATTTTCAGCCAGCTTGTAGAACTTGCCGGTTTATCATTGCCAAAATATCCGGTTTGTAAGTATTGATAGCACCGTGTCATAATTGTTGCCGACGCCGGGTCATAGTTATTGGTGACGTCAAGTCATGATTGTTGGTGACGCCGGGTCATGATTGTTGCAGACACCGGGTCAATCTGGTTTGCTCAAAACTGAAAATTGGAAGATATTTCTCCCTTATATCCATATTACCTGTAGCCCCCAAGTCTTGAGCAGAACAAAGTGATGACTTAAGACTTGCTTCAATATAAATACTGCCACTTTGAAGAAATCCATGTTTGTTCATCTCAGTCACTAGTAAAGACCGAATACTCCATATGTAGCCCCCAAGTGCCGGGTTGTCATGCTTGCAGCAACCTGGGACTTGTAATTGCCTGATGCCCATAAAAAATTCAACAAATGTAGCCCCCAAGGGTTGGGTCATTATGCAATAATGAGCAGGAACTTTATAAATACGATCACGTAGATTTGAACAACAACGTGTAGCCCCCAAGGGCCGCCTCAGCAAAATAATATTGAGCTGTGACTTTATATATATTTCCTTGAAAAGAATATCATATGCTGTAATCCTCTCCATGGGGCTCGAACCCACATCCATAAGGTTAAGAGCTTTGTACTCTACCAACTGAGTAGTGGATCTTTCAATATAATGGACTCAGGCTTGTGTACCTTGAATTTTTGACAGGAGCAATTGGTATCCCGCCGGCTCATTACAATGGGATGAGTCGGGTCTTCAATAAGGTGATCAAAAATGACTTTACATTAGCCCCCAAGTGCCATGGTGCACGCTGGCAGTGACATGGGACTTGCATATTTGATGTAATCTCAATTTGAATAATGTAGCCCCCAAGTGTCGGGCCGTAAGCCTGCAGCGACTCGGGACTATTCCTTCCATTGTAGAATAAATTATATCCATTGCAGTGAAGCGACTTTGAAAACCTCAATCGTAATATTGGTTATTGATAACCATAATAAAAATCCAGCCATGTTGGCTATTAAAGATTTGAATAATATAACCCAGTTTGAAAAACTGGTTCCTGTGATATTGAATTGTACTGAGGATACCTGTGCAGTAAGGGTGATAACCCATTCTTTAGAAGCCAAAACTTCCAAATGTTTATGATTGTCATATGATGGTGACTTATCATCCAAAGTCAAGCCGGGTTAATCGAAACCACATGTATGCTTCAGATATGAACAAAAAGTCTCAAGACAAACCCAAAAGACTGTTTTCAAAAAACTTGAGCAAAATAGAAAGAAGAATTTGAGGTTTCTGATTCAAATACGACCAGTAAACCGGACCAAAGGGGTAAAAGCTAGGATTCGAATACGATCATGTAGCCCCAGTGGCTTTGGCGTTGCACCGATCAAGAGGGTACCGAGAGCTATGTTCTCTTTGGTTCGAATACGACCTATGTGTGAATTGGAAGCTCCCAAATGACCTTGAGAGTTGTTTAATGACTCTGATTTGAATACGAGTTTAGTTTTTGCAAGTAGAGAGTAAAAAGATTCGAATACGACACATGGGACTTGTAATAGTCAAGAGGGTACCGTTAGCTTAGCACGATGATCGTTTAGTTTTTTGCTATTGCTTTCTCCATAACTATACATGTTCCTCTGGCTATGAGATCATGCAACTTCTGAATACCGAAGGAACACTTTGTGTGCTACCAAACATCACAATGTAACTGGGTGATTATAAAGGTGCTCTACACGTGTCTCCGATGGTGTTTGTTGAGTTGGCATGGATCAAGATTAGGATTTGTCACTTCGATTGTCGGAGAGGTATCATTGGGCCCTCTTGGTAATGTACATCACAATAAGCCTTGCAAGCAACGTAGGTAATGAGTTAGTTACGGGATGTAGCATTACGTAATGAGTAAAGAGACTTGCCGGTAACGAGAATGAACTAGGTATTGAGATACCGATGATCGAATCTCGGCAAGTAACATACCAATGACAAAGGGAACAACGTATATCGTTATGCGGTATGACCGATAAGGATCTTCGTAGAATATGTAGGAACCAACATGAGCATCCAGGTTCCGCTATTGGTTATTGACTGGAGACATGTCCCGGTCATGTCTACATAGTTCTCGAACCCGTAGGGTCCACACGCTTAACGTTCGGTGACGATATGTATTACAAGTTTATGTGTTTTGATGTACTAAAGGTAGTTCGGAGTCCCGGATTTGATCACAGACATAACGAGGAGTCTCGAAATGGTCGAGACATAAAGATCGATATATTGGAAGCCTATGTTTCGACATCAGAATGGTTCCGGGTGAAAACGGGAGTATACCGGAGCACCGGGAGGTTATCGGAACCCGGTGTGAGGTATATGGGCCTTATTGGGCCTTAGTGGGAGAGAGGGGAAATGAGCAAAGGAGGGGGCATGCCCCCCATGCCCAATCAGAATTGGGAAGGGGGCCAACCCCCCTTTCCTTCCTCCTCCCTCCTCCTTCCTTCTCTCCTAAATCCAACAAGGAAAGGGGGAATCCTACTCCCGGTGGGAGTAGGACTCCCCTTGGGGCGCGCCTAGGAGGCCGCCCCCCTCCCCTCCTCCACTCCTTTATATACAGGGGAGGGGAGCACTCCATAGACACACAAGTTGATCATTGATCTTTAGCCGTGTGCGGTGCCCCCTCCACTATAATCCACCACGGTAATACCGTAGCGGTGCTTAGACGAAGCCCTGTTCCGGTAGCAACATCATCACCGTCATCACACCATCGTGTTGACGAAGCTCTCCATCGAAGCTCTACTGGATCGTTGAATCGGATTCAATGAATAGGGTTCTTTCTGAAGATCAAAAAGCAATCACTATACTGCATTGTGGTTTTTGATGCGTAGGTAAGAACGGTTCTTGCTCAACCCGTAGCATCCATGTAAAACTTGCAACAACAAAGTAGAGGACGTCTAACTTGTTTTCGCAGGGCATGTTGTGCTGTGATATGGTCAAGACATGATGCTAAATTTTATTGTATGAGATGATATCGTACACCATGCTCGTTTCCAAACCACACCACACATATCTCAGTTATATTCATGCATGCATGGGTTTCAAACATCATGTAACACCCCGGATGCAACTTTCCATATTTGTAACTCCGACTCTTGCCTTTTCCGGAGATGCGATACGAGATTCCCTTTGTGGTTGGGTTTTGTCTTTCGTTTTGTATTTTGTTCATGTCATGCATTTCATAACATGTTATCCTATGCATCGCATTTGCATTCGTGTTCGTCTCATGCATCCGAGCATTTTCCCCGTTGTCCGTTTCGCAATCCAACACTCCCTCATGCACCCGGCGCACCCCTCTTGTCTCTTTTCGTGAACAGGTGTTAAACGTTCTTGGAATGGACCGGGATTTGCCAAGTGGCCTTGGTACACCACGGGTAGACCGCCTGTCAAATTTCGTTCCATTCGGAGGTCGTTTGATGCTCCAATGGTTAAACGGGTAACCGCAAAAGCCTCTTTGGTTTTGCAGCCCAACATACCTCCAAAACAGCCCAATAACCCATCTAAACCACCTCCATGTTCTCGACCGTCGGATCACGATCGTGTGGGCGAAAACCGCACCTCATTTGGACACTCCTAGCTCCTTCTACCTATAAATATGTGATCCCCTCCAAATTTCGCGCAGATGAACCCTAGGAAACTTCCCACTCCGCCGCCGGACGTGTCCGCCCGTGCCGGACGCGTCCATCGGCCGCGTCACCCTGACCAATGAAGTCACGCCACGTCACCCCGCCGCCGCTCTCCTCCAACCCGCAGCCGCCACCTGTCGCCGCCGCCTCCCACCACCGCGCGGCCCAGATCTGGCCCGCGCGAGCCCGCACGCCGCCGTAGCCTGGCCCGTCCGCCCGCCTCCTTCTGCCGCCCGAGCGCCGCCCCGCTCCTCCCGCCGGCGAGCCTCGCTGAACCGCCGCCTCCTCCACCGGTCGCCGCCATCCTTCGCGCGCCGCTGCCGCTGCCGGGTCTCGCCGCCCCGCTGTCCTTCGCGCGTCGCCGCCGCCTGGCACGCGCCGCCCCGGCCATCGTGCGCTGCCCCAAGCACCGCGCCACCTCCTCCTGTCGTCGACGAGCCGCCGGAGCCACGCCGCTCCATGCCGGCGCACCTCCATCGCCGCCCCTCACACCGGATCCGCGCAGGCAACACCCTCCTCCGCCTAGTCCTGCGTCCCCGCGCCTCCCCGTCGTCGTCGAAGCTTCGCCGAAGCTTGGATCCTGATCGGGATCAGATCCACCACCTTACCGATCCAAATGCCTGCGTCCCCGTTCTGTACCACACCGTCCCGAATCCCTCCATCCCGTTGACTTTTTCAGAGGGTGAGATTTCTTCTAAGTCCCGAATCTGTAACATTTTGTGCCCCACTTCACCATGGCATATCTCCAAGCTCCTAGCTCCGAATCATGCATATGATATGTCAAATTGTTCATCTCGTTGACCTCTTCATGCTAGAAGCATTTCCATGCATGTTAATTTAAAGTATGATGCCATTTTCTTTGATGCAATAGTGCTATAAAATGTTAACTGCTAGTACTTATCAGATCATGGTGATTTGTCATTTTTGTTGCATCTGATGTATGCATCATATGAGCATGAGGTCTACATGTGTTTTGAACCATATCTTGCCATCTTTACATTGGTGCAAGTCTTGTATTTTTGTGATCTATGTGGTGACTAGCACAAGCATGCAAACTAGGCTCAGTGATGTTGTTGTTTTCAGAGACTTAGGATTTTGCTAAGTCTTTTCCTGTTGTTATTTTGATGCCATGTAAATTTGATGCTACAGTGAGACCCATCCATATTTTGGGATACTTCAGTAAGTATGTTTTGAACATGTGGTATTCCTCTATCCATTCATGCCCCTGTTTGCAATTATAGAGTGCTCTAGCATGTCATGTTCTAGCTCTACTTTTGCTACAAAATGTTCCTGGCAGATTGCTAACATGTTAATCAATATTGCCGTGGTTGTTGCTAGTGATCCATGCATCCTATTAACTTGCTCTTGCCATGGTTAGCTTCATGAACATGTGATCTTGCTATTGGTATGCTTATGTTGTCATGCAATGCTTTGTGTTGAGTGGTATGAGCTTGCTAAGTTGCTATCATAAATCAGTTTATGCCATGCTCTGTTTTTCTTCCAAGTCTGAAACTATTAATAAAACTTGCTACGTTTACATGGGTGCGATCATATCTTCTGTGCCTATTTGGCTCATGATCAGTAAGAGACTTTTGTTCTATGCATTTAGTAGAATCATGCCATGTCTTTATTTGCCAGGATATGTTCCTGTAGCATGTTGTTTGCTTGCTCTAAACATTGCTTCCTGATGCTGTTTATGCCATGTTAGTATTTTCACCGTCTGTGAAACTGATATCTTTTGCACTTTTGCCATGCTTGTTTGAACCTGTTCTAGTGTGTTTTAGCCGTAGCTCAATGTTCATGTTTTTTGAAGCATCTCTTGTACATCACTGCCATATGATTTGTTCTTATGTTGGAGTGCAGTAGCTAAGTTTCTTGTTGCATTCTAAGTGTCATCATGCTGTTAATCGTAGATTTGCGTCATTCTTGTTTTGCTTGCCTTTTTTAAACCGTGCATCCGATTTCGGTGATCTTTATATCGATTTCAACCAAAATCATCTCATATTTCCAGCAGCACACTTGTTTTGCCAAGTTGATGCCTTGATCATTCTTTCCCTTTCGGAGCATGCATATGGATTGCATATCATGCCATGTATTGCATCGTGTTGCTTGTGCATTGCACCGTGATTGATTGTTGTTCCATTGCTTGTGTTCTTGCCTTGGGTAGAGCTGGGAGACGAGTTCGCGAACAAGGAACCTGTTGATTATGCTATCGAGGATCAAGCTTTCGTCAACTCTGAGAACTTTGCAGGCAACATGCCCATACCCTGGAAATCACTTCTATCTTTGCTTGCTAGCTGTTCGCTCTTTTGCTATGTCACACTCCCTACCACTTGTTATATCATGCCTACCATATTGCCATGTCAAGCCTCTAACCCTCCTTCCTAGCAAACCGTTGTTTGGCTATGTTACCGCTTTTGCTCAGACCCTCTTATAGCGTTGTTAGTTGCGGGTGAAGCTGAAGTTTGTTCCATGTTGGAACAAGGATATGTTGGGATATCACAATACCTCTTATTTTAATTAATGTGTCAATATACTTGGTAAAGGGTGGAAGGCTTGGCCTTATGCCTAGTGTTCTGTTCCACTCTTGCGCCCTACTTTCCGTCATACCGGTGTTATGTTCCTTGATTTTGCGTTCCTTACGCGGTTGGGTGTTATGGGAACCCCTTGATAGTTCGCTTTGAATAAAACTCCTCCAACAAGGCCCAACCTTGGTTTTACCATTTGCCTCACCACCACCTATACTTTTCCCTTGGGGGTCATGCTCCCGAGGGTCATCTTTATTTTTAACCCCCTTGGGCCAGTGCTTCTCTAAGTGTTGGTCCAACCTGGGCGATGTCCGGTGCCCCCTAGGCAAGCAGGGTCTATGCCAACCTGACGTCTAGCCCATCCGGTGTGCCCTGAGAATGAGATATGTGCAGCTCCTATCGGGATTTGTCGGCACATTTGTGTGGCTTTGCTGGTCTTGCTTTACCATTGTCGAAATGTCTTGTAACCAGGATTTCGAGCCTGATCGAGTCTTCCCGGGAGAAGGAATATTCTTCGTTGACCAAGAGAGCTTGTGATGGGCTAAGTTGGGACACCCCTGCAGGGTTTACACTTTCGAAAGCCATGCCCGCGGTTATGTGGCAGATGGGAATTTGATAATGTCTGGTTGTAGAGAACTTGACACTTGACTTAATTAAAATGCCTCAACCGCGTGTGTAGCCATGATGGTCTCTTTTCGGCGGAGTCCGGGTAGTGAACACGGTTCTTGTGTTATGCTTGAACGTAAGTAGTTTCAGGATCACTTCTTGATCACTTCTAGCTTACGACCGTTGCATTGCTTTTCTTCTCGCTCTTATTTGCGTATGTTAGCCACCATATATGCTTAGTGCTTGCTGCAGCTCCACCTCACTACCTTCTCCTACCCATAAGCCTAAATAGTCTTGATATCGCGGGTGTGAGATTGCTGAGTCCTCGTGACTCATAGATACATCCAAACAGTTGCAGGTGCCGATGATACCAGTGCAGGTGACGCAATCGAGCTCAATTGGGAGCTCGATGAAGATCTTGATTGTTGTTTTGTTTTGTTTCCTGTTGATCAGTAGTGGAGCCCAGTTGGGACGATCGGGGATCTAGCATTTGGGGTTGTCTTCTTTTATTTTGGTTCTGTAGTCGGACTTTTGTTTGTACTTTGGATGATGTACGGATTATTTATGTATTGTGTGAAGTGGCGATTGTAAGCCAACTCTTTATCCCTTTCTTATTCAGTACATGGGATTGTGTGAAGATTACCCCTCTTGCGACTAAACCACAACGCGATTATGCCTCTAAGTCGTGCCTCGATACGTGGGAGATATAGCCGCATCGTGGGTGTTATAAGTTGGTACTCAGAGCCATCCTTGACTTAGGAGCCCCCTGCTTGATCGAATCGCTGACGTTGTTGAGTCTAGCACAAAATGTTTTGAGTCTTAGGATTATATATATCGGAGAGTAGGATTCTTTTTAGTCCTCAGTCCCTTCATCGCTCTGGTGAGGCCTCCTGACGTAGAAGTTTTGACCCTTCTCTCCTCAAATTTCATGAAAATATTTTTCGGATCACGTGGGTATCATGGAATCGTTCCGATAGTCTTGTGACGAGAACATTCTTCTTGGTGTCTACTGACATTTAGGGGTTGTGGCAGTGTCCCGGGGAGTTGAGCTCCGTGGTGTTGTCGTCACAATTTTATCGTTGCAGTTCTGGAATACCCGAGTTCGCCGACATCGAAAATCTCTTTTATGCAGTTGTTGGTGAGATAACCCTGACACCACCCAGTATTGGGGCGGGAGTTCGGGAGTATTGCCATAACTTGTATAACAGATGTTTTTCCAAGGTTGAGGTACACGATTTCCGAAGGTTTCTTGGTTATGTGTTGAAGGATGGATACAGCTGGATGTAGGTATTGTTAGTTTGGGGTGAGATATTATGCTTCCCCTATATCCCCGACACCTGATTGCATTACCAGAATGTTTCGGGAGTTTATAAGTGGGAATTCAAGTATCGCGTAGGAATTCTTTCCAACAGACACATGATACAATATGGGATCTATCATATGTTTGTTTTCGTTTTATTCTGCAAGCCAAATCCTTTGTTTTGTTTTGACTTGTGGTATTCGAGTTGCTTCGAAGTCAAGTGTGGATTCCATACCTTTCCTAAGAGGTGTTCTCATATTTCTATGAGCGTATTAATCCTTCTTGATCATTAGGGTTGTATTTTCAATTCTTTCCAACCAGTGTGTGTTTCATCCGTCCCCAAGTTGCCTTTGTTTTCCCGCCCACCCACCCCTTTTTCTTCAAGGAATCAGATGTCTTAATCAAGTATCCTCTTATTGGTGGGAAGTCTCTCCATTCTTTCCATCAATGTTCGTATCCGATGATTCTCAGGAAGATACTAATGGAGCCTCAAGTTCATCATTATTTGTTCTCTTTCTTCTCCGATGGATTCAATTCAAGATCTGTCGATCATATCATGTCGTCGTTTCAAATGTCTTCTCATGCCGGTGCACCTCTTAATCATCCACTTCTCTCTATTCAATTGTTCTGGAGTGCCGAAGATATCTCAGAAGATTCACGTTTCCATTCCCGATCCATTCAAGTTATTTCGAGATTGTTATCTCATTCAAGCCATTTAATTCAACCAGCGGATTCTCTCTTTTAAATCGTTCAACGGTGTTTCTCTTGAGTGGGCCCTAACCCACAGGTCTTTTCCTGGATCTTACCAGACTCTTCTAATTTTCCCCGGAGCTTCTCAAATTCATTTCAAAGTTTGACGTGAGAATGAGTTATCATTAGGCAAATGTCTTTCTCCAAGATCTTTCAAATTCTTTTCATCGTTGGTTCAACCTTTCTATTCTTTATTCTGAAGTGCCTCAATAATTCATGGTGGTGCTTCTCAATGTCATTCTCAACATTTGAAGACCGAAGAAGAGTTTCTTCTCCAAATCTTACCCGTTCTTCCAAAGATGCGAAGTTCAACCTTGTTTCCATCCTCTCATAATTGTTTTTGATTGTGAGAATTCTTTTCACCCATCTGGAGCAATTCATGAGTCTTTTCAGTTTGATTCTCCGAAGGACATCATTTCAGAAGAATTATTCATTCTCAACTTTCACCTTTTGTTCTCCAAATCTTACCGGTGCATCATTCAAATATTCTCTAATCAATTTGTGATCTCTTCGTTCTCTTGTATCTAATTTCCCTCAAGTATCTTCATTTGTTTTCCAATTCTTCCCGGTGAATTGTGCCTTTCCTACTTTCATTTTTAATTCTTATGGTGGTTCGTTCAAGATTACTCTTCCTATGTTCTCATATCAATTCATTCGTTCGTTCCAAATCCCACCAGTGGTTCGTTGAAGACCTTCCCAAGCTTGCGCTATATCTCTCTTTAATACTTCTCCACGAGAATAAGTAGTGTGCTAAATCCATTGCTTGTCATCAATCTAAATTGGTGAAGGATATGCATAACATAATTGTTATTCTTGTTTCATCCAAGTGATGGATTCATTCTTCCGGAATTTGTTCACGATGAATAAATTCTCGGTTCAAGTGCTTCATATTTTCCCGGAGTTCCAAGCTCTCATCATCACGAAGAGCCATCTAAATCATTGCACGGCTTCACCTTGTGTTTTCTACTTCTCTTTCTTTCTATCATCCTTTTATTATCGGAGTTCTTCATGGAGGCTCTACATGGTGGTTCGTCAAGGATTCTTTTCATTCTTCAATTGTCCTCAAGATTTCTCTCGAAGTTAAGATCCGCCAAGCTATACTCTCAAATAAACGTGGTGTTCAACACATGTCTTATTTTGAGGAGTTCAAGCATTCTTCATCTTGCATTCTGAAGTGCAATTCTTTCTATCTTATCTTTTCATGTGGTGTTATGTCATTCTTGACAATTTCCGTTCGTGCTTCATGATTCACAAGTTGTTAAGAATGAGATATTTAAACCCATAATTTTCTTCCTTGGAGTTATCTTGGTATAGATTTAACCTAAAGCCTTCCATTGGGAATGTTGCTCTTTGTGATGATTACCTATGATCCAAGTTTTCTTATCACCTCGGTGGAAGAAGCTTTCTATCTTTTCTAGCTCTCAATCAAATCTTTTTTTCCATGAGTGGCAGGTTGTCACCTCATAATTTTGAGATGTCTGCCATAAGCCCACATCAAGCTTATCCTTTCGTTGTTGATAATCTAACAAGTCCGTTCTAGCATATGTTGTAAGCGTGCTATCTCAAGTTCTTGTTTCTCTCCGTTCATTCCATTCCATTCTTTCATTTCTTCTGGAGGCATTGTGATGTTGCTCTCTTCTCTCATCATCTTGAGTCGTGAGGATCGTGTTCTTTTCATGCTTATTAATTTAACCGGAGTGTTGTGTCATCTCTTCAAGTTCTTTTCATCTTATCAAGTTTTTCCTTCTCCTTTCAGTCGGAGTGCGGCTCAAATTATATCAATCTTATTTCTTCTCTATCTTGTTTGAACCGGAGTGGTTTCAATATCTATCTTATCACTAAACCTCTTGGTTCTCGTCGTATCCCTTGTTCCTCTTATCAGACGAAGTGTTCGCAATCTCGTTCATCTCCATTCTATTCTTCTTGTAATTGTTAAACATCTCAAGGTTCATGGTTTCACTCGTTTGTCGAAGAAGCAACTGAGTTTTACCTTTCCTCTTCCTCTTCCATTTTTTCCCTCCGGTGCCATCATAGATCTCGGGACGAGATCCTCTTGTAGTGGTGGAGTGTTGTAACACCCCGGGTGCAACTTTCCATATTTGTAACTCCGACTCTTGCCTTTTCCGGAGATGCAATATGAGATTCCCTTCGTGGTTGGGTTTTTTCTTTCATTTTGTATTTTGTTCGTGTCATGCATTTCATATCATGTCATCCTATGCAATCGCATTTGCATTCGTGTTCGTCTCATGCATCTGAGCATTTTCCCCATTGTTTGTTTCGCAATCCGATACTCCCTCATGCACCCGGTGCACCCCTCTTGTCTCTTTTCGCGAGCGGGTGTTAAACATTCTCGGAATGGACCAAGATTTGCCAAGTGGCCTTGGTACACCACTGGTAGACAGCCTGTCAAATTTTGTTCCATTTGGAGGTCGTTTGATGCTCCAACGGTTAAACGGGTAACCGCAAAAGCCTCTTTGGTGTTGCAGCCCAACACCCCTCCAAAACAGCCCAATATCCCATCTAAACCACCTCCATGTTCTCCGTCGTCGGATCACGATTGTGTGGGCGAAAACCGCACCTCATTTGGAAACTCCTAGCTCCTTCTATCTATAAATATGTGATCCCCTCTGAATTTCGCGCAGATGAACCCTAGGAAACTTCCCACTTTGCCGCCGGACGTGTCCGCCCGTGCCGGACGCATCCACCGGCCGCGTCACCCCGACCAATGACGTCGCGCCACGTCACCCCGCTGCCGCTCTCCTCCAAGCCGCTGCCGCCACCTGTCGCCGCCGCCTCCCACCACCATGCGGCCCGCGGGGCCCAGATCTGGCCCGCGCAAGCCCGCGTGCCGCCGCCGCCTGGCCCGTCCTCCCACCTCCTTGCGCCGCCCGTGCGCCGCCCCGCTCCTCCTGCCGGCGAGCCTCGCTGCACCACCGCCTCTTCCGCCGGTCGCCGCCGTCCTTCGCACGCCGCCGCCGCTGCAGGGTCCCACCGCCCCGCCATCCTTCGCGCGTCGCCGCCGCCTGGCACACGCCGCCCCGGCCACTGCGCGTTGCCCCAAGCACCGTGTCGCCTCCTCCTGTCGCTGGCGAGCCGCCGGAGCCACGCCGCTCCTCGCTGGCGCACCTCCATCGCCGCCCCTCACGCCGGTAACGCCCTCCTCCGCCGGGTCCCGTGTCCCCGCGCCTCCCCGTCGTTGTTGGAGCTTCACCGGAGCTCGGATCCAGATCGGGATCAGATCCACCACCTCGCCGATCCAAACGCCCGCGTCCCTATTCTGTACTGCACTGTCCCGGATCCCTCCATCCCGTTGACTTTTTCGGATGGTGAGATTTCCTCTAAGTCCTGAATCTGTAACATTTTGTGCGCCACTTCACCATGTCATATCTCCATGATCCTAGATCCGAATCATGCATATGATATGTCAAATTGTTCATCTTGTTGAGCTCTTCATGTTAGAAGCATTTCCATGCATCTTGATGCACATTATAAAGCCATTTTCTTTGATGCAATAGTGCTATAAAATGTTAACTGCCGGTACTTATCAGATCATGGTGATTTGTCATTTTTGTTGCATCTGATGTGTGCATCATATGAGCATGAGGTCTACATGTGTTTTGAACCATATCATGCCATCTTTAAATTGGTGCAAGTCTTGTATTTTTTTGATCTATGTGGTGACTAGCACAAGCGTGCAAACTAGGCTCTGTGATGTTGCTGTTTTAGGAGACTTAGGATTTTGCTAAGTCTTTTCCTACTGTTATTTTGATGCCATGTAAACTTGATGCTACAGTGAGATCCACGCTTATTTTGGGATACTTTAGTGAGTATGTTTTGAGCATGTGGTTATGGTCTATCCATTCATGCCCCTATTTACCATTATAGAGTGCTCTAGCATGTTATGTGCTTGCTCTACTTTTGTGACAAAATGTTCCTGGAAGATTGCTAACATGTTAATCAATATTGCCATGGTTGTTACTAGTGATCCATGCATCCTATTAACTTTCTCTTGCCATGGTTAGCTTCATGAACATGTGATCTTGCTATTGGTATGCTTATGTTGTCATGCAATGCTTTGTGTTGAGTGGTATGAGCTTGCTAAGTTGCTATCATAAATATGTTTATGCCATGCTCTGTTTTTCCTCTATCCGAAACTGTTAATAAAACTTGCTATGTTTACATGTGTGCCATCATATCTTCTGTGCCTGTTTGGCTCATGATCAGTAAGAGAATTTTGTTCTATGCATTTAGTAGAATCATGCCATGTCTTTATTTGACATGATATGTTCATGTAGCATGTTGTTTGCTTGCTCTAAACATTGCTTCCTGATGATGTTTATGCCATGTTAGTATTTTCACCGTCTGTGAAACTGATATCTTTTGCACTTTTGCCATGCTTGTTTGAACCTGTTCTAGTGTGTTTTAGCCGTAGCTCAGTGTTCATGTTTTATGAAGCATCTCTTGTAGATCACTGCCATATGCTTTGTTCTTATGTTGGATTGCAGTAGCTAAGTTTCTTGTTGCATTATAAGTGGCATCATGCTGTTAATCGCAGATTTGCGCCATTCTTGTTTTGCTTGCCTTTTTTAAACCGTGCATCCGATTCCGGTGATCTTTATATCGATTTCAACCGAAATCATCTCATCTTTCCAGTGGCACACTTGTTTTGCCAAGTTGATGCCTTGATCATTCTTTCCATTTCGGAGCACGCATATGCATTACATATCATATCTTGCATATCATGCCATGTATTGCATCATGTTGCTTGTGCATTGCACCGTGATTGATAGTTGTTCCATTGCTTGTGTTCTTGCCTTGGGTAGAGCTGGCAGACAAGTTGATGAGCGAGGAACCTGTTGATTACGCTATCGAGGATCAAGCTTTTGTTAACTCTGAGAACTTTGCAGGCAAGATGACCATACCCTGAGAATTACTTCTATCTTTGCTTGCAAGTTGTTCGCTCTTTTGCTATGTCGCACTCCCTACCACTTGTTATATCATGCCTACCATATTTCCATGTCAAGCCTCTAACCCTCCTTCCTAGCAAACCGTTGTTTGGCTATGATACTGCTTTTGCTCAGACCCTCTTATAGCGTTGTTAGTTGCAGGTGAAGCTGAAGTTTGTTCCATGTTGGAACAAGGATATGTTGGGATATCACAATACCTCTTATTTTAATTAATGCATCTATATACTTGGTAAAGGGTGGAAGGCTTGGCCTTATGCCTGGTGTTTTGTTCCACTCTTGCCGCCCTAGTTTCCGTCATACCAGTGTTATGTTCCTTGATTTTGCGTTCCTTACGCGGTTGTGTGTTATGGGAACCCCTTGACAATTTGCTTTGAATAAAACTCCTCCGGCAAGGGCCAACCTTGGTTTTACCATTTGCCTCACCACCACCTATACTTTTCCCTTGGGAGTCGCGCTCCCAAGGGTCATATTTATTTTTAACCCCCCCGGGCCAGTGCTTCTCTAAGTGTTGGTCTAACCTGGGTGATGTCCGGCGCCCCCTAGGCAACCAGAGTCTATGCCAACCCGATGTCTGGCCCATCCGATGTGCCCTGAGAACAAGATATGTGCAACTCCTATCGGGATTTGTCGGCACATTCGGGCGGCTTTGCTGGTCTTGTTTTACCATTGTCGAAATGTCTTGTAACCGGGATTCCGAGCCTGATCGGGTCTTCCTGGGAGAAGGAATATCCTTCGTTGGCCGTGAGAGCTTGTGATGGGCTTAGTTGGGACACCCCTGTAGGGTTTAAACTTTCGAAAGCCGTGCCCGCGGTTATGTGGCAGATGGGAATTTGTTAATGTCCGGCTGTAGAGAACTTGACACTTGACTTAACTAAAATGCGTCAACCGCGTGTGTAGCCGTGATGGTCTCTTTTCGGCGGAGTCCGGGAAGTGAACATTGTTCTTGTGTTATGCTTGAACGTAAGTAGTTTCAGGATCACTTCTTGATCACTTCTAGCTTACGACCATTGCATTGCTTCTCTTCTCGCTCTTATTTGCGTATGTTAGCCACCATATATGCTTAGTGCTTGCTGCAGCTCCACCTCACTACCTTCTCCTACCCATAAGCTTAAATAGTCTTGATCTCGAGGGTGTGAGATTGCTATGTCCTCGTGACTCATAGATTGCAGGTGCCGATGATACTAGTGCAGGTGACGCAACCAAGCTCAAGTGGGAGCTTGATGAAGATCTTGATTGTTGTTTTGTTTCGTTTCCTGTTAATCAGTAGTGGAGCCCAGTTGGGATGATCGGGGATCTAGCATTTGGGGTTGTCTTCTTTTATTTTGGTTCCGTAGTCGGACCTTTTTTTGTACTTTGGATGAGGTATGGATTATTTTATGTATTGTGTGAAGTGGCGATTGTAAGCCAACTCTTTATCCCTTTCTTATTCAGTACATGGGATTGTGTGAAGATTACCCCTCTTGCGACTAAACCATAATGCGGTTATGCCTCTAAGTCATGCCTCAACACGTGGGAGATATAGCCGCATCATGGGTGCTACACATCATGATCTCTTATTGAAATATTCGAATTCTACTTTACATTGATTATGACGTCACCTAGTCTTTTACACCCACACAGTCATCTTCTGTTTATAATTGTACCATTAACTTTCTCTCGTGCATGCATGCACACACAGTACCAGTCGGCATTACCCGTCACACACATGCAATCTTTTTCTTCAGGTCGGTCTCCCATGCATGCACACACACACACACACACACACCTCCCCCACCCCATCATATCGGGCATTCTTTATCTCTCACGTGCATGCGCAACGATCGATGTTCCTCTATGTGTGTGTATATATAGCTAGGTCTTCCACAGTTTTCCGCACAAACCGATCAATCTATATATCTAGTGAGGTCTCACCCTCTTTCCCACGTCCACATCGATCAATCTATACCTCTCTATATAGGAATACATTGCTAATACACCCACATTAATTATATATCCAACGTCCCCCTCTCATCGTCCATGCCTGTGCCTCATCTCTCAGACATGCGCACAATGGCAAAGACAGGGGCAGCAAGGGCCCTGCCCCCCTAACATCACTATATATCGAGGCTAATATGAATGTGATCATTAGACAATTGCTGGTAAAATGGTTTAAGTCGATGAATTGGCCCTGCTCACAAAGGATTAGCAATGCTTGCCCCCCTAGCTCATTTATTTTTCATGGCTCCGCCACTGCGCGCAACAGCGCATGTTCTCACCCCCTCTCTTCAAATATCAATCTCGCACTTGTGCACTCCTTCATAGTCTCCCTCCACTTGGACCCTCGCACCATCTTCTAGCCCCCCACCGGATTTTGCCACATGTACAATCTAGCAGACTCCATGGTTGAACTTAAGCATAATGCACAAACCTCAAAACACAAGTGCTTCTCCTTTGTTCTAGAATCTTCCGTATCATAACTGCCCAAACTTATTTTCTAGTTGAATTGCCATTATTTGTTTCTACTTTATGCTTTACAACGCACAATTCCATGAATCATCAAATAGATTAAGGGCTTCTTTGATTCAAAGGATTCTCAAAGGAATTTTGGAGGAATCTAATCCTTAAGAATTTTTCCTATCTTGGTTGTTTGATTCGTAGGTTTGTAAACCATAGAAATTTTACCATAGGATTCATTTGCACTAGATTTCATAGGAAACATCCCATCCACTCAAACCACTTTGAAAGAATCCTACGTTTTTTCTATGCACAATCAAACACTCGTACAATCCTGTAGGATTCAAGACAACATTCCACTCTAATCCCATGTTTTTCCTATTCCCGTGTTTTGGAAATCCTACGAATCAAAGATGCCCTATCTTTTTTTTATAAAAACTAATTTATTTTGAATGAGATGAACTATAAAAGTTAAACGAAGGTCTACATCAGGTATATATGACTCAGAGCTTACATGCTATAGTGTGGTATTTATTCATAATTTGGTTGCCAAATTTGATGCGTGCAATGCACGTGTACCTTACTAGTACTTCGAGTATGTGCAAACACGCAAATTAAAATTCCAATGGCATGCTACACAGTGTCTCTCTTACAGTTGATGAAGCTACGTGGCACATGTGGGGGCGTTGTCGCAACCTCCTTGTGTGGATTGATCACAGTGACATGCTACTGCTTCCAGAAGAATGTACTCGTCCTCTCTGAGCCACACTAGCGGTACATGCACGAAGCGCAGATGTGCACACACACACACTCATTCTCTTGCACGCACATGTGGGTACACGGGGCGACGCATTTTTGTACGAAGATCCACCCCATGTGATAATTTGACGCGTGTAAAGTCCTTCATTTCATTGATGGTCAATTAATACAACGCATGCAAATTGAGTGGACCTGAGGGCGGAAGAAAGACATTATACTCCACTTCGCGCAAGCGAGTAGTTAAATCATGGGGTGCTAGTACTTCCATTGGTCTCCTTCCTATTTGTGCCAATTTTTTACCATATTTGTAAGTAACATAATATTTATGCATGTCATAAAAAGTGGCACAAAAAAGGGGCCAATAAACCACGACACAGGCAGCATGATCAAGTTTTGCCAGGGCCACTGTTAGTGGCCTTTGTATTTAAATATGGACAGAGTGGAGTAGTACTATCATTATCTTAGCCTCGTAGGGATCTCCCAGCGCCTAGGCTCGCCTCCCCGCCTCGCCCACCGGATCCCGCCATGGATAATCCCTTAGATCCCAGGATCTCGCGGGCTGCCCTCTCGCTGCGGCCCGCAGCACTGCCGCCTTTGAGCGAAACCCACATGTGTTTTAGAGGGGATCCATTCCTCTGGAATCACATATCGGTGGCATCGAAGGACATGCCAGGGCTGCATTTCAGGTGGTGGGCAGCAAGGGCAAATCGGATCAAGGAAGCATCGCATCGATTGGAGAGAAGTTCCAAGGAGCTGCGCCTGGCGCAGCACAAGGCGGAGGTGCAAGTCGATCTCAGGGGATAGATGCTAAGGGATGTCAGCATCTGGCAGCGTCGCGTTGATTTCGAGCTAGGGCTAATGGCAGAGATCATATTCATGGAGCCGACTACAGAGGAAAGAATGTGCCTGCCTGCGCAATGGCCTGAGCAGCCGGTGCAACTGTTCAAATGGGCGGTAGGAGAAGCCAAATCCCGTGACCAGTTGCGGCGGCGGCGCTGGGCATCAGGGCATGCATCGTAGGTGAGGTGAGTTGCCGTCCTTCCCCGCCAGCGATGCAGTGACTTAGTCGGTTGCTGCTGCAGTGAACTTGCAACGCTATGTCTGTTTGCAACCTTGACAATCACTCCATCTATATGTATTCTTTTCTTGTAAAAAATACTTGGTTGTTAGGAAAAAGATGGTAATTGATTTATCACTAGTTTTAGAATGCTTGGTCGTGACAATCAACCAAAGCCACAACCAGAAGTCTCCATCGCCGCACGTGTCACGTTCTCTGTGAGGCATGAATAGAACAATGCTAAAAATGAGATGATTAGAAGATTAGATCATTCTTTATCGCCAATAGAACAATGCCTCTTGCTAGTAATATATAATAAGAGTAGAGAGTAGAGATATGGCACTGGGCTGCCGTGTTTCGTGCTCCTCCGTCGTACTCAAGTGGAAAACTTGAGTATACCACATGGTTGTTTGCTCCTCCTTAGGTCGTCGGCACATTTATACGAGCAGTCAAATCACAAGGCCCCACCTTCCAGCAGTAATGAGCCGTCAAATCACAAAGGCCCTCACCTCTCTTGAAACCAACCTAGCTAGACTGCCCCGCCCTCCAGCCTTTTAAAAAAGTATACTTTTGTACATTAGTAGGATCGATGGATTGCGCCATGGAGCAAAACTAACAAGATGAAATTAAAGAAAAAGGTGGTACATATAGAGAGCGCTCGTCTCCAAATTATTCATATAGTACTATTAAAAAAGCTAGTACGTGCTTAAATGGGGTGCTAAATTCTATTAAATAAATTAGCATACCTATTTAATTCTTGGGTTCTTATTATTTATGCCACTAGTTTGTGCATCACTACTTAGTTTTGCCATTAGAAGTTACAACTATTGAAAAAGGCCATCGATCCGTGAGATGCCTGCTCAAAATGCAATTAGATATCTCAAAAATGCCATCGTTAAGTTAGATGTTTGCTCAAAATACCATTAGACATTGTGATTTTCACGTCAAACCCATCGACCATGTTACATGACAAAAATAGGCCGATTCTCACAATGATAAGTGTGGCCCCGCTTGTCAGGAGTAATCAAGCGAACAACTTTACAGGAAAATAAGAACGTTGTTGGGATCAAGTAGGCCCCACACTTTATTTTACTATAGTGAGATAGAGGGAGAGCTGGCATGTTGGTCCATCAGTATTTATGTCATTATAACATGGCAAAAGAGATTTGAGTCACAATAATGGTGTCCAGCACAACACACCCGTCAAATAAAACTAAGCACCCTGAAATTCTTTGACAAAACTAAACCCCCTGAAATTCTTTGACAACCAAATTGTTGGCTATATGATGTTGGCCATATATATTGTACGTATATAATGTGAAGTAATGAGTGGTAGTCGTGGTACTATACCAACTAAAAGATGAATTGTTAGAAATACTAGTATGTACATATTGAAGAGTTAAAGTAACGAGAAGAAACATAACATAGTTCTGCTAGGGGCTCAGCACAACACACCCTTCAAATAAAACTAAGCACACTAGAAATTAAACTAAGCAACTAATCCAGTAGACACTGCATTAGAACCACCATGAGAAATGACACTGCCACCTTACTCGGAGTCCTCGTCCACGTCCTCGACTTCGTCCTTGTCCCTCTTCCTCTTGGGCGATACTTCTTTGCTTGAACCACACACTTGGCTCTTGCTCTTCATCCAACCCTTGTAGATATTGAAACAAAGGTAGCCATCCATTGGAGCATAGTGGATGTGGTCTATATCTAGTACATTCCACTGCCATGCACGATGAAACGTGTGCGGAGGTTTCTTCAGTTTACCATACGAAGGATGAACCATGGCTCCTGCCAGGGTCAGCATTGAAGGCTTATCACGGGAGGACACCAGCCCCTTTTTCTGGAGGTCAAAGGGTTTGCCTACAACGAGGCCTGTCCGTTCCAGGACTCTTTCATCGTTTGTAAAGTCTATAGTAACGAATTTGACTCGGCCACCCTAAAGGAACTTCTTAAATTCCACGCACTCAACGTCGGCATGGCATAAGTGGTAGACCAAGCATAAGTCATGCACGCAAACCTGGATCATGGCGGGCTTCTTCCTCTCTTCCTCCTTTAGATTCTTCTCTTTTCCCAGGACTGTGGTGTACCCAACATCTAGCCCAGCGACCCACTCTTCATTTGAGTTTTCGAACATGCATCTGAAGTGATCAAGGCATCCTTTCACCGTCGTAGAAGAACGGGTGTAGATGACGTCGAACTCATCGTCGGTGATGGTTCTAACCTTGTACTCACTGCCGACCATGAAGAATTGGGACGCCATGGATTTGGGAGGAGGGTTAGGATTAGTGGAACTGTCGTAATGTGAAAGTACGCACTACAAAAAATACACTTCCGTGATGATACATGTTTGTCACAGTATGTCACGTTTTCTGTCATGCAGGTACATCCATGACAATTTTATGACAGAATCAAGATAGTCATACCTGTGCTATCATAGAAGTGTTCCATGACATTACCAAAATTATCATCACGGAAGTGTCCACTTCCATGACGAAAAATCGCGCGTCACAGAAGTGCTTTCGTCAAGGGTGACCGACACATGGCATCCACCGTAACGGAACACCGTTAAGCCATCGAGTCCGGTTTTGGATCTGATAACCCGTTAACAGCTCAGACCAATGGTGATTTTCCACGTGTAAAATCATCATTGGCTAGAGCAAACATGTGTCAGCTCCCCGTTGGCACAGGTGTCACTCATCCAATGGGCGAGATGCGCTCATGAAATGTTGACACATGGACCGGCCCAAAAGTGGCCCATAAAGTTTAAATGGGCCGGCCCAACTAAAGGCCCACTTGATTTTGCGGTCCATAATGGGCCGTCCTAGCAAAAGGCCCACGAGATTTTGCGGACCATAATGGGCCGGCCTAGCTAAAGGCCCACAAGATTTTGTGGGCCATAATGGGCCGGCCCAGCTAAAGGCCCGCGAGATTTTGCGGACCATAATGGGCCGGCCCAGCTAAAGGCCCATGAGATTTCGCCGACCATAATGGGCCGGCCCAGCTGAAGGCCCAAAATATTTTGATGACACTAGTAGGCCGGCCCATTAACAGGCTGCCATGTTTTGGGCCAAATGCCGGCCCATATTTGGTCCGGTCCATTAACAGTCTGCCACGTTCCGGGCCTAATAAAGGACCATATGAGATCCAGCCCGTTAAAAGCCTACCACGTTCTGGGCCAAATTACGGCCCAGATTAGGTCCGGCCCTTTGAGAGGCTTTGGGCTAAATTATGGCCCATATCAGATTCGGCCCATCAACTAGACACTATGCTTTTGGGCCCACTTGATAAAGGCCCATTTAATAATTCAGCCTGATTATAGTTTCGGCCTGGTAAAGGCCCGTTTAACATTTCGGCTCTATATATATTTCGGCCTGTTAAAAGCCCGTCATATTGTTGGGCCTAACTACGGCCCCGTTTGCATCCGGCCTACTCACAAACGATAATCTGATTGGGCCAAACAAGGACCGAGACAATTTTGGCCTGTTATAAGCCCATGATTTCATTGGCACAATCATGGGCCGGGGTCTATTTCGGCCTGTTGCTGGCCCATGAGTTGTTCGACACTTTCCAGGCCCAACCTACTTTTGAGCCTCCTAAAAGCCCATTGAGTTTTCTTGGGAAAATAGGGCCGATAGTTTACTCGGCCTATTAAAGGCCCGAATCTACTAGTGGGTCAGTTTACATTTAGGCCTGTTAACAGACCAAGATGACGGGGCCCATGATGCGAATCATACATAGTGATTTGCATGACGACCCGATTATGTACAGTAATTTTACCGTTTGGCCGGTTTACTACGAAGACATGATATATATACAATAAAATAACTGCAGCATTGTGAATAAGAAAAAACCCAGACTTTACAATAAAGAAATACGGCATATTACATCCACTGGGCATCAAAGTTCGCCACTATCATAATAAAGCACAAGCAGACAGCAGATTACATACACTAGGCATCAAAGATCGCCACCAGTGAAATGAAACACGCTGACAAAATAATATACAAAACCGACAACACTTCAATAGAGTTCAAGAAAGGTTAGCCCTGCTCGGGAGCTGCAGCGCAAGCAGCTGAGCAAGCTGATGAGACTGCACTTGTTTGACACTTATATCCTCCTCACCCTGAAAGATAAACAAAGCAGACAGATGACATGTTTTGCACATATAAGTATCAATGCTGACAATTCATCACATTTCTTACTGACGAATAAAGTGACATAGTTTAAAATAGCATTGACACAATATGGTATTGTTCAGGTCAAGACATGGAAGGAAATGACATTGTGAAGGAGTTGGCAGCTTCACGACACCACTGGATTATAGATCAAGAACTCATAATTATATATGAATGGTTAGTGTGCTGTCAATTTATCCCAATTCAGATTGGCAAAATAAGATCACTTGCTCTGTATAGTTTAATTTACATGGTATGAAGAAGGAACTTGGTTATACAACTGAAAACTTAAATTGAGAAGGATAAAATTTTGTTTATGAAGTACATAATAAACTCTAAACATGCAATTTGATGCAAACGCCAAAAATACAACTATTGCAGTCATGCCTAACCAAATATACACAACAAAGTTTGAAGGCTTGAGAAGGACAAACTTACATTATTGGTGAAGTTTGGCTCTATAAAGCCCTTGTCCATGCTGATGGGGGGGGCAATTCAGGAAGTTTACCACTGAATCTTCTTCATAAGCATTGCCTTTATTATACATTTTGTTAAGAGTAAATATAGATGTGACAATATAAGAAAAATGGAGAATATTTACGATAAGATGAAGACTGATGCTACATAACCAAGTAGCTATAAATGTAAGTACAACAATACAGGCAAAAGGTACATCCAAGAGCAATGCATAGCTAAACTTCTTCAGTACCATCGGTGTTATCCAACCTTATGGTAAGAGTAAATATAGATCTTATGTGTAGAAAATGGAGGGCAAAGAAAAATGAGCTGCAGAGTGATGGTACATGAACAACTACCTGTCAATATAAGTACACTGATAAAGGACAGCAGGTACTTACAAGAACAATGCAGAGCTAAAAAAATTCATTGGCATTGGATATATTCTACACTAATGTAACCATTCATACAGATCAGATAATTTGGAGCGAACAATTGATAAGATAGCTATCATGCATACTGCTGTCACATAATGAACTAGGTATGTATGCAAGTATGGTGATACAGGACAACAGGTACTAACAAGAGCAAAGCATCGGGCAGCATATTTGCGATATCCTGTCGTTCTTTTCAAACTGGAATTCCTTTTCGAGTTGATTTCCGGCAAAAAATATCCGTAAGGCACATGTGGAAAAGTAGAAGTTCAAATTGTCATGCGATATCATAGACTGTACCTCATCCTCAGAACAAGACCAGTGCATAACAAGGTTTTTCCATTCAATGTCTTCTAAATTTAGCACAGGAGACTTCACCAGAAATTCATTTATAGACTTGCCATCAAAGTGTGATTTCCTCAGGTAACACCGATACTGCTGCAATGCTTCCTTGAAAAGCACAAGCAAGCTTTGCTTGTCATGACTATCCAGATTGACCCTCGCCTACTTACAACAATGTAATGTAAATCATTGATGTATTCAATCAGCAGAAAGCAGGAAAATAATCACCATGAATAATAGCACTTACACGTAAGTGGGACAGGAAGATGTGAAAATGGTGTTTGTCTTCACTATAATCTTCCCATGATGGGAATATATGCATGTATTCCCTAACGACATTGAAAGAATTATCTTTTAAACTGGGAATAACTGGAATGGGGTTCCAATCTGCAGGATTTGGCCGTCTCTGAAGTTGGGATAGGTCTTCAGCCGGTTGACTTGCTGTACTTTTTGTTGGAGTGGGATTTTTCTGTGGTACGGCTGGTGCTATGGCAACTGAAATCAGCATACCTTTTGCTGGAGTGCAAGTCCTGTGTGATGGGGCTAGTGTTGTGGCCAGTGAAGTATCGGTACAGTCTGCTGGAGTCGGTCCTACATTTTGTGTCACTGGTTGTACAGCCAATATAAGTAGGGTGCTGTCTGATTTATCCGGCACAACCACGTTTTTCAAGGACTTTACTGGTGCTCCTTCAGGTTCGACAATCACCCTCTTCCTTTTTGATGTCTGATGCACAAGAACAACATTTGAGTGGAAAAACATGGTACGATGACAGGGTGAATATGTATTGATAATGGATGGGCATGGCATCTCGACATATATGATGAGTAAACTAAGCAGATGGCGGTGCAACAAAGTAGAAGAAATGCAAGACAACATATTCAAGATATGCGCAAATAAAACCTTGCCAAATTAGAATAGGCACCTTGATGGGTGAACAGGACAGGCCATCTGCCTTTGACTCCTCGAGGTTAGAATAGTCATTAGGATCATATTCTGAAGAAGAATCAACAAGTGGGGAGCGTATGAGTTTCATTGCATCCAGAATGGCACTCAATGCCTTGGTGCCAATTTTGTAAGTCATTGCAGTGTTTGGCTTCAAGAATGGACTGCTGCTAGTGCGACACAAAGTAGCTACACAGATCATAGAGTAGATATAACGGGAAAACCGTAAGCATCAGAGTAAAATCAGCAAAGTGGAACTTGCTGGAATATATGTGCTAGTATTGCCGGTATGGCCAGAAAGGCTTTGGATACCAGCTCTCTTCAACTGAAGGTGCGGTACTGTTAATATCAGTGTAACTCAAAAAGGCGACACAACTCCCTGCATTTCCTTGCTATTCTTATAGGCTTCAAGTGGGCAGGCCACTACAAATCCTATTCCCATGTTTACAAAATCCTATGAATTAAAGATGCCCTAAGAGTTCAAAGTGTCCATCACAACCGACCGTATAGACCTCTACACTGCAAATGACCCTACTCATCTTCACTACAAGGAACATACTATACTACTATCATACTCCCTCCGTTCCAAAATATAAGTCTTGGTAGAGATTTCCACTATGGATCACATACATATGTGTCCAGATACATTTTAGAGTGTAGACTCACTCATTTTGCTCCATATGTAGTCCATGGTGGAATCTATACAAAGACTTGTATTTAGTAACGGAGAGAGTACTTATTAAAGAAGAACGGAAGAGGAACATGCTAAAGAAGAGCAAGCAGATTTTGGATAATAAAATGTTCATTGCGTACTGCCCACACATGATGAACCAGAGCACATTAAGAAAGCAACTCCCTATTGTCTCTCTATATGTGGTGCACGTGCTTTTCGAAAGTAAAGTAGGAACATTAGCTGACAAATTAAATGTTATCTGTTTTAGTAATATCTACATCATATCAGATTCGTACTTTAGCAACAAGTTCGGAATTATGAGTGGCACATTGTTTAGCTTGATGGATTCAGGAACAGTGCTAAGCAAGTACGATGATGGTACTAAATATAAATGCATGTATGCATGCAAGTCGCGTGACTTTTGTCATTTGGGTCAGTCGACCATTTCAGGTGGTTGGATGAAGATCCTACGTCTCCTAACCCTTCTTCTTCCTCGTCTCGGATTCTTCACACACAGAACACCGCACGGGCCGCCGGCCGGACCACCGGCCCCACCACCTGTGTTCCTCCGCCACCGCCACCCCCACCCCTGCCCCCACCTGTGTCGAGTTTTCTTCGTTTGGCGAGGCCCCACCATCGCCCCTCCACAACCACCATCCCCACCCGAGGCCCTTCGTTCGCATCGGCGAACTCCGGCGAGCTCTAAAAAATCGACTGACCCAATTTTGAAATTTAGTCTACTGTGATTTAACTAGTGTGGAATATGAAAGGGGAAAACCATAAGCATTGGGAGTATAGTGTTGAGCGTGCCATGGCGGATCTGAAGGTGCAAACCGGACAAAGGCAACTTCACAACCAATGTTTGCTTTCAACTAGCAAGTAAGTGATGGACAAGAAATCAGAGTAAAGCAGTGGCGATCTATTTTCTTGATGCGATAAATAAGTTGAGAAGGTACGAAAGAGTACCGCCTCTGGTGCGGTGCCGTGTATGCATCTGCTGAGAATTTGACGGTGCTGCGGTAGCGATGGCTGTCGGCGGTGTGGAATTAGATCTAGGAGGGTAGACGGTGGCGGCGGGGCGCGCTGGACGAGACGGTCGTAGGAGCGGCGCCGACAAGGTGGACGACGGCGGGGATGAAGCGAGAGGACGGGATGCAAGGATCCCGGTCCGAAGCCGTGGATGAGAGAGGTCGATCTCTTGTAATGGACGGTGGCGTCAGGGTATCAGCTCCGGCATGGTGTAGGCGGACGTCGGTGGATGGGGTGGTGGACGGAGGAGGCTAGGGTGGACAGGGTGTTTTGGCGCCCACGGAGTACGAATGAGGAAATGGAGGTAGAGAGGAAGGGGGAACCATGTCTTCAGGGCGCGCTTGTCTCAAATGCGAGGAAATTTACAAACTTAGCCCCCGTTTCAAATTTCCTACATCACAACAATATTAGTCGGTTGGGGATAGGACAGTAATCTCGCATACACCAAATATTTGCCGACGAGAGTTTGTTTTTGGCGCCCATCGTGTATGAATCTGAGAGGGAGTCCATTTCGGCCGAGGACACACTGTGTTTTGGTGTCCACCATGTATGAATCCGGGTCAGAGGCGGTTATGTCACGTTTGAGTGAAATTAGAAACATACCCCTATCGAAACCTATAGAAATCAAGCAGATAGGCTTTGCGTGGTAGGGATAGGCAATAGTAATTTCCATCTTGCAGATTTTGGTTTTGAGCAGTTACTATGACTTTCCCTGCTTCGTTCAAATTTTGCAGAGTGCATGTTTACTATGCCAACTCAATTCGAATCCCATTTGTATTCTGTTTTTTTTCGGACGGGATCCATTTTCAATTGGAATAAAATTCTATATACATCATTATATATATATATATATATATATATATATATATATATATATATACTTTCAAAAGCACAACACCCTTTATACATAAATATGGTTTACAAATGACATGATCTCAGATTCATAAGGTTGTATCCATTAATTTGGATTTTCCAATATTTGAAACCACTATATGTCGAAATACAATGTATGCATTCCTCGCTAACTGTCTCCAATTAATGTGTGTTTCATGTGGTTTTTTTACTTCTCAAACATGTACAATGTGTTTCACACACGCAACATATAGTGTAATCCCGTTTAGACATTAATTGCATATAAACCATGCATTGTTTCTAATTAAAGAATCTATGGATCACCAATATTGATAAACTATATAACATTACATGTGTCCCCAAATTCAAATGAATATGCATGTTTGATACACCAATTTGTGTTATGATATTATCGATGTCGTGATCTCCAGTTTAAATATTTGAATCCCATTTAATCCAGATATTCGTCTCATATAACTGTCACTCATTCTTATATAGGACTATCTCTCTAGACCTATATGCGTTCATCGTCTCTCGGGTATTTCTCGTGCTACCTGTATGTTGACAATGATCTTTTATCTTCGTAACACACTGACGGTACTCTCTCCCTTGACCTTCATCACTCTATCTCTCTCTAAGTATATCTCGCTCCCTCCTATGTGTCTCTAACTATGATTCTCCATGTGGAATCTCTTTCTCCCACACAAACACAAAACTTTGTCTCCCGGGGTCTCATTTCTCTCTACTATTCCCCTGTGTGCCACTCACACACCCCTCATACAGAGATGTCTTTCGCTCCTTAGGTATGAGAATCTATGACTCTTCCTCTTAAATATCTCTTTCTCACACACAAACACAAACTATGTCTCCCAGGGTCTCATATTTCTCCACTGTTCTCTTGTATGTCGCTCACACACACTCTCTCTCCCTAGAGATATCTTGCGTTCCCTCATATGTCTCTCTAGCTATCACTCTCATTGTGAAACATCTTTATCTCTCGCAAACACAAAACTCCGTCTCTCGGGATCTCATTTCTCTCCGATATTTGTTTGTATGTGAGTCACATGCACCCTGTCTTCATCTCTCTCACACCCACAGACATAACTCAGCCTTCTGATCCACTCGACTCCTATCTCTAACATATACTAGCTAGCATCTTTATCTTTATATTTATCCGTTTCTCCATCAACCTTCTTTCATTTATAGGTTGATCTCTTTTGCACAATCGTTGTGCCTCACTCCCTCTGCTCACCATATATGCATGCTCCAGCCCACACCACTATCTCTTAAAGACAAAAACACATGCTCAATTGTCGGGCCTTCTTCCCTGCATTCTCACATGCATGCATATTGTCATACCTATCCATCTCTCCCATGTCGTTGATCTTATGACTTATGTCTTCTTTCTTTTATCTTGATCATGCACGCGCGCACACACACACCCCACGTTTACATGTATACCTCTCACACATGCACGTTCAAGGTCTCTATGTCTCCATACATAGTTAATTACCCTCAACCCTAATGCCACATTGAATCGTTCTCTTTTTGTGTGCACATAACTTTTGGCTAGATGGGTAAAACACACACTCACACTTAACAATCTCCTTCTAGCTACCTCCCTCTCACTCTTCCCCTATATCCCCGAAACCAATAAGACCATCCCTTCGTTTAATTCCCGCCTACATGCACCATCAATATATAGTAGTCTTCCTTGGTGTCTCTCGAACAAACACGTTCTCTCAATGTCGACTCCTCTCACGTGCACACACCTTCTCTTCCATCTCTACGGGCATTTTCTCTCTCGCACCCCATCGTTAGTGGCCTCTGCCATACACATCACCTCTCTATGATGAAGCCATGCACACTTAAATTACATCCGCCACCAAGGACCCCGTGACATGCACCCCCCCACAAACACACGCATGCACCCACCCACCCACCCACCCACCCACACACAAACACACACACACACACTAAGACTCCATCACACACACACCCTTCATCCAACCTTACCCGTATGATGAACAATCACCTTAATTTACTTGTATAACATGGACAATTTCCACTTTACTTTAGCAGTTAGCAAACTTATCATCTGTGCCCTTACAAAAAACCGAGTTGAAGATGATGGTGTGCCTGCCATCTTGTAATATAGACCGTCTGATATATCTCTGACGGATAGAAAGCAAACTATGATAATTTTACAAAAGATACCCGCACCTCTCTCCACATCCTTATCTCCCACAACCTCATTGCTGAGTAATTAAAAAAGAAAGTCTCTGGAACAATCTAGCATGGTGACCGCAGCCACCTGCCGGCGCCGTCCATCCCCATGCCTCTGCCCATTCCGACCACCAGTCACCACCATGCTCCACTCCTCCTCACCTTATCTCTCATCTTTCATTTTTTCGATGACATTCTCGAGATACCAGTTTTCCGATAAAATTCTCGAAATATCATTAGTTTTTACACATGGGATTACTCCTGCATGGCTAAATCACAACATGTGTTTTGTAAAAAAAATGCATATTGATGTTCCGTGTAATGCACGAGCATCTTGCTTGTAATTATATAACGCAAATCATGAGCAGGAAGTGGCATTTTTTACACAACCACATTAACATGGCCACATAAATCACTAGCTAAAGTAAATACCATTATACTTATATCCCAATGCAGAAGGTTGAGTACATGTCCGAAGAGTAGAGTCGCACACATGCACTCTGTCTCTCAGAATCTCTCTCACACACACACACACACCAGTTACGTGACACCCACTTAAGCAGACACGTATGTTACAATTTGTGCACCCGCGGGTACACGTGATGCTGCGCATTTATTTAAGCCGGATGGCGAACCCAAATAGTAGCTGCAATCATTCCCCTCTCGCCGCCTCTTCTTTGGTGGCCGTCGCCCGGTAGCCATGGCCCGGCCGAAGGTAACAACATACTCCATACTCCCGCTGGAGCGGCGCTTTAATCTGGAAATTTTAGTGGTCATGCATCCATCTTTTTGTGCTAGCACTCCTATATAAGGGTTGACCGGTCGCTTCCCGCGGACGTGCACGGGCGGTGGAAGAGGAAGGAGAAGGGAAGCAGGCTGTGGAGTAATGTTTTTTTACCATAATTTCTTAGGAAACTGAGTGCAATAATTGAGTAGTTTTGCAAACTACCAGTACTACACCTGAAACGGTTCAAAACCTATACTCCCTTGCCAGCGCGCGCTTCCCGCGTGAAACAGCCAGCGTCGCCCTGGAGCGTCAGTGCCGCATTAATGCCCAGCCTAAGTGTCGGTGTCAAAACCGGCGGATCTCGGGTAGGGGGTCCCGAACTGTGCGTCTAGGCCGGATGGTAACAGGAGGCAAGGGACACGATGTTTTACCCAGGTTCGGGCCCTCTCGATGGAGGTAAAACCCTACGTCCTGCTTGATTAATATTGATGATATGGGTAGTACAAGAGTAGATCTACCACGAGATCAGAGAGGCTAAACCCTAGAAGCTAGCCTATGGTATGATTGTTGATGTGTATGTTGTCCTACGGACTAAAACCTCTGGTTTATATGGACACCGGATAGGGTTAGGGTTACATAGAGTCGGTTACAATGGTAGGAGATCTGAACATCCGTATCGCCAGGCTTGCCTTCCACGCCAAGGAAAGTCCCCTCCAGACACGGGACGGAGTCTTCAATCTTGTATCTTCATAGTCCAGGAGTCCGGTTGAAGGTATAGTTCGGCTATCCGAACACCCCCTAATCCAGGACTCCCCTAGTAGCCCCTGAACCAGGCTTCAATGACGACGAGTCCGGCGCGCAGATTGTCTTCGGCATTGCAAGGCGGGTTCCTCCTCCAAGTACTTCATAGAAGATTTTGAACACAAAGATAGTGTCCGGCTCTGCAAAATAAGTTTCCACATATTGCCATAGAGAGAATAATATTTACACAAATCTAATCTGCTGACGTACTCCGTAGTGTGACATCACACCACGGCCAAGCTTTTATTCGAACCGTTTTACTGTCCCATCTTAGCGCGTTATGTGAGGCGGTTTCCTTGGCACGTCTTGTTAAAGCAGAGATTGCGTCCCCTTATTCCAGGATTCTCATCAATACGGGCGTGGGTAACCCAACCACGCCATTGATTACGGCGCTTGGAGATAAGCGAGTTTTACCAGGCTGGTGGGGACACGTAGTTGCGTCCACCCATATAAGGGGATAAGGATCCACCTTTTTACCCACGCCTTCTTCCTCCTTTGCCTATCCATTCTTGTGCACCCTAGCTCCAGCGCCCAAGTCTGCACTACCACCTCAACCTTCTCCAGTCATGTCCGGAGCGGGAGGCAAGTGGATGGTCTCCTCCGTCACGGAGGGACACATCAAAAAGCTGAGGAAGGCCGGATATCTGGCTAGCGACATCGCGCACCGGCTTCCCGGAAAGGGGAAGCTCATCCCCACTCCTAGGCCCCATGAGAGGGTGGTATTCCTCCCCCATTTCCTTCGCGGACTGGAATTCCCTCTGCATCCATTTGTCCGGGGGCTCATGTTCTACTACGGCCTGGATTTCCACGATCTGGCCCGGCGCAACATCAAACTCTAAATAGGCTCTTCGACACGACGTCCGAAGATGCCTGGAGGACGCTTTTGAAGGGCGCCGAGGCTCCCGCATCCGCTACCGAGGATCGCGGATTCAGCGAGCAGCGTCACACGCTCGCGATAAGCTGTTTTTTCCTTTTACAGGGTATCCGTTTTCCATAGTTTGACTCTATGCGGGATCTAAACTCCCTTACCTTTGACAGGATTGGCAGGCGAAGTCCGGACGGATCGACTGTCCTGCGCCTTTGCCCGAAGGCCCAGCGGACGCTCAATTGGCGAAGTTGCTGGCTCCGGCACCCTATGTGGTGCCGGAGAAGAAGGCCGCAAAAAAGGCCGCGGGGACTTGAAAGAGTGCCCGGCGCCTGGAGGTGCCGGATTCACCATCCGACGAATCCAAGACGCACTCCCCCCAAGAAGAGGAGGAGGAAGAAGAGACCCCTCCCCCTCCAGCGGGGGAAGGGAAGAAAAGGAAGGTCGCCCCAACTGGGGAGGACGAAGGGTCCAAGAAGGGGAAAACTCTTTCTCTGGATTACTCCACCGACGCCGACGACGACGGAGAGGAGTGGGCGCCCAGGGCCAAGCCCCTGGCGAAACCGTAAGCATTCGGATACCAAAGTAATTCATGGTATTCATTTATTGCACAACTTTCCCTTATGTCGAATGTGTTTTATGCAGCCCACCCAAAGACCGGCTCGACGCGTCGTCGAGCGGCTCACTGGACTCGTCGAACGTGAACTCACTTCCGACGGCTTCCTCCCCCCGCCCTACGGACGACACCGAAGTGTTGTCCCAATAGGTTCCAATCCAGGAGGAGGTGATCCCGGAGGCGCTGCGAGGTGACCTCCTGGACTCCAGGAGTAAGGGGGATGAAACCCCCCAGGGCTCCAAGTCCGGCTCTAGGCCGGACACCGCTTCGGAACCTTCAAAGGTTCCAGAGTCCGGCGGGGGACCTCCTTCCAAGAGGAGCAAGTCCACCGTGCCGGCGGCCTCCGTCCAACCGGAGGTGCCAGACAATATGCTGGAGGCGCTCCAAGGCGCCTCCATCGACGAGGAGCATCACGCTATTATGAGTGCGGTGGTCCAGAAGGTTCAGTCCACAAAAAACGGACTAACTGAAGCTTGTACTAGCCTTTTGACAGGCTTCGAGGTAAGTAAAGAAAGTGTAAATAATAGTACCGCATAGACAGTAGCCCCTGATGCTTTGTCTGGCGTTCGGGAAGAAAGGCCGAATAGAGGATCAAATAGAATTCGGATGAGTCTAACAAAAATGAGTCAATATGCATGTGCAGGCTACCCTGCTTGCGTCCGCCGCACTAACTGCGGAAGTGGACACGCTAAAGCAAGACCTCAAAATGTCTGAGCGAGAGCTCGAGCGTGCCAAGAAGCAGCTCGAGGACAATGAAGGTAAGAAATACCTTGGTTGAATATGTATATATAAAAAGGTGCAATTGCAAGAAATGACAGGATTAACATGGCTATTGTAGGGGCCACATCTGAGGTGGCGACCCTTAAGCAAGCGCTGCTCGAGGCCGAGAAGAGTGCGGCCGCGGAGCGCACCGAGCGGGAGAAGTATGAGGCCGACGTTGGCAAGGTGCGGCAAGAGCTCCAGGCTCTCATGGAAAAACATGAGAGTTTGGAGCGTGACTCGAAGACGCAAGAGTCCGAGCTTGCGGTGGCTATTGAAAATGCCAAATCTGCCAAGGCCGAATCCCAGAAGACCCTCCAGGAGTTGGATGAGGTGAAGAAGATAGCGGCGGGTAATGCATTATTTATACAAAGCAAACACATAAATGTGAGTTACCTGTTACTTACCCGAATCCGGAGCTCTCCAGGAGCGTTCGCAGATCTTCCCCGGAGTGTATCCGATGCCGCCGCAGTCTATCGAGCCGAGGAGGGCAGCTCGACGGAGAAGGTGTTCTGGTCTCAGTATGCTAAGGCCGGACACCCCATACCCCTGAGCGACCAGCTGAAGCAACTGGTCGAGCTCCACAAGGCGGCCGAACAGGCCATGAAGGGCATCCTAGTTCGGCTATGGCCTGGAGAGGCTCTGCCTGGGAGCTATTTTGGGCTGGTGCGGCGGCTAGTGGAGGCCTGTCCAAGGCTCGAAGTCATCAAGCGCTCCGTTTGTATTGAAGGTGCCCGTAGGTCCTTTGCCCATGCTAAGGTGCACTCGGGCAGGCTGGATGCGGAGAAGCTTGTGAAGGACGGGCCACTAGCGGGGAAAGAGCATCGCAAGCCCGAAAATTACTATAAGGATGTTCTGAAGGGTGCCCGCCTTGTGGTAGATGAATGTACTAGGGATGTAATTTTTGAGTAAAACTCGCTCGTGTTTGTCCTGTGCGCTGAAAACTTGTTCATATGCGCTGAGCAATGCTGCTTGAATTTAAAATATTACCTTCTGTGCGGCTGTTTATTAATACTGAGAGATGGCGAGTCATCGGCTTCTGCCCCCTTGCCGCTAGTGCTGGGGTGTTCGGGGATAAACCTGAGGGCTCTTTTTCCCATGTTTGGGTCCTTTGAGGGAGGCGCTCAGCCCAACGAACAAGGCAAACGGACTATAATGCGTGAACACTCTCACTTAGCCATAGAATTCTATAATTTTAAATTTCGGCGAAGCCCCTGGTATTCGGAAGACCGAGTTCGGGGCGCTATCCACGCCTTGGCCGGACAGAGCCGGCTCCTCGCCCTAAGCGGCATAAGTCTTTAAGGACTAGAAAAGACCTCTCGAACAGCGACCAGCTCTCGCCTCATCATGACGGTCAGTTTTAGCTTTCTCCACTGAGGTGCTCGACCCAGCTCAACCGGGGCACAATCGCAGTGGCTCTCCTAGTGCTACCTTAGCCGATATAGCGGAACGTAAGGCACCAAAACATAGGATCCGGGCAAACCCAACTATTGACCCAAGACATGATTCGGAGCCGATGCATATAGTGCTATAAGTTCGGGGTGCCGCACTTGTTAAAGTGTTCGGACTTCTCACACCATGTTGAGGGGTACTGAAGCCCCTGGCGTATTTTGGCCGTACCAAATGTACAGGTGCGACATGTCGTTAAGGAACATATATAAAAAAAGGTAATGCAAAAAATAGACAAAAGCTATGCATTGTTTATTAAAATAGTTGCGATCAAAGCAGAACGATACCAGTAATGCGATAAACGAAAAGTTGGACTATTTAACATGTCTGCTCTAGGGGCAAGCTGCGGAATAGTATGCGAAACATGTATACTGCTCGTGATAGAGACCACCTGGGATTTTCGTAATGCGGCATGGCTTGTCTGCTTCCCTGGTCCTTGCATCGTTTGTGCGGCAATTGGACTGCTGAACAGGCCTTCCGAAGAGTAGAGTCCTGGAAGTAAGAGAAAAGTAAAAAAATCGGCAGCCCCTGGTGGGGTTTAAGCCATGTTTTGGGCGTGCCGTGATGGTGCCCCTCCCCCTATGCCCATGGTATTTCCAGAGCGTAGTTATGGACGCCAAGTACTGGCGTCGCCTTTTTGCGAGGGTTGGGGTTGGGGCCGCATTGCTACGCCTGCTCGGAACGTGCCAGGCGGTCTTGTTGTAGGTTACTCCGGGCGCGCTTGACAGTGTCCAGACGTTTAATGGCCGGACTGGAGAACTGCCTGGAGAGGCTGCTTTGTACTTCCGCTGCAAGGGCCATCGTGTGCTCCTCCGTTCGGAGGGAGCATTCGCTGTTTCCATTGACCATAATTACTCCACGAGGGCCTGGCATCTTGATCTTAAGGTATGCATAGTGCGGTACCGCATTGAGTTTGGCGAATGCGGTTCGCCCGAGCAGTGCGTGATAGCCACTGCGAAACGGGAATATGTCAAAGATTAACTCCTTGCTTCGGAAATTATCCGGAGATCCGAAGACCACTTCAAGTGTGACTGGGCCTGTGTAGTTGGCCTCTACACCTGGTATTACGCCTTTAAAGGTCGTTTTGGTGGGCTTAATCCTCTAGGGATCTATGCCCATTTTCCGCACTGTATCCTGGTAAAGCAGGTTCAGGCTGCTGCCGCCGTCCATAAGGACTCTAGTGAGATGAAATCCGTCAATAATTGGGTCTAGAACCAATGCGGCGAATCCGCCATGATGGATGCTAGTGGGATGGTCCCTTCAATCAAAGGTGATCGGGCAGGTGGACCATGGGTTGAACTTTGGGGCGACTGGCTCTACCGCGTATACGTCCCTTAACGCACGCTTCCCCTCCCTTTTAGGGACGTGGGTTGCATATATCATGTTCACCGTCCGCACTTGTGGGGGAAACCCTTCTGTCCACTGTTGTTCGGCGGCCGGGGCTCCTCGTCGTCATTGCTATGCAGCCCCTTGTCGTCATTGTCAGTGCTTAACTTGCCTGCATGCTTGAACACCCAACAATCCCTGTTGGTGTGATTGGCCGGCTTTTCGGGGTTGCCATGTATTTGGCACAAGCGGTCGAGTATTCGGTCCAAGCTGGACGGGCCCCTAGGATTCCTTTTGAATGGCTTTTTCTGCTGACCGGATTTAGAGCCTCTGAATCCGGCATTAACTGCCATATCCTCAGCGTCGTCGCCGTTAATGCGACGCTTCTGCTTGTTGCGACGTGACCTGCCACTAATGTCCCTGGTGTCCGAACTACCAGTGTTCTTGGTCATATTGTTGCTACGAGCGAGCCAGCTGTCTTCTCCCGCGCAAAAGCGGGTCATGAGTGTCGTGAGTGCTACCATAGATTTCGGCTTTTCCTGTCCGAGGTGCCGGGCCAGCCACTCGTCACAGATATTGTGCTTGAAGGCTGCTAGGGCCTCAGCGTCCGGACAGTCGACTATTTGATTTTTCTTTGTTAGGAACCGTGTCCAGAATTGTCTGGCCGATTCCTCTGGCTGGTGGATTACATGACTTAGGTCATCGGCGTCTGGGGGTCGCACATAAGTGCCCTGGAAATTGTCGAGGAATGCGGCTTCCAGGTCCTCCCAACAGCTGATTGATCCTGTTGGCAAGCTATTAAGCCAATGCCGAGCTGGTCCTTTAAGCTTGAGTGGGAGGTATTTGATGGCATGGAAATCATTGCCGCGGGCCATGTGGATATGAAGGAGATAATCCTCGATCCATACCGTAGGATCTGTTGTGCCATCATATGGTTCGATGTTTACGGGTTTGAAACCCTCGGGGATTTGATGATCCATTATTTCGTTTGTAAAGCACAGTGGGTGTGCGGCGCCTCTATACTGGGCGATATCATGACGTAGCTCCAATGAGCTTTGTCTACTGTGTTCGGCCCTGCCGAATTTGTGGCTGACGTGACGGTTACCGTCTCGAGCCGTGGTGTGCCCACGCAATCCGTAGATCGATCGTGTTTGCCCTGCCTTGTCCTCCAGCATGTCTCGTAAGTCCGGCGCATATTCCCGTGCCTTGGTACGGGGTGCGACTTGAGTGGAGGGCCGGGAGGCCTCTCTGTCGCGGCCACGAGGTGGCCGTTCGGTCGCATCAAGTGCTTCCTCCTCTAATCGGGGTAGCAACTTGCGCTTTGGGTAACTCTTGGAGGAGCGTTCGAGTTTATGCTCTTCGGCCGCAAGGACTTCAGTCCATCTGTCAACCAGCAAATCTTGATCAGCTCTGAGTTGTTGTTGTTTTTTCTTGAGGCTTCTTGCTGTGGCCATAAGCCTACGTTGGAAACGCTTTTGCTCGACGGGATCCTCTGGCACGACGAATTCGTCGTCGTCAAGGCTTGCCTCTTCTTCGGAGGGAGGCATATAATTATCGTCCTCGACCTCTCTGTCTGCCGCTCTCTCATGAGGGCTGGTTTCTCCATCCTCCTGTGCTAAATCTTGCTGGAGGGGGTTTTCTTCGGCACTTTCTGGAGTATTATTATCTCCCGTGCTGGAATCGCCGTATTTGTTTTGGCGGGATTTTGAGCGGCGCCGCTGACGCCAGCGCTTGGGCTGTTTCTTGGAGGGGTCATCCTCCGCTGTTCCATCGCCATCTCCCTCTTTTGAGGTGTCCACCATGTATATGTCATACGACGAGGTGGCTTTCTGGGGCCTAGTAGGCGCTGGTTCTTCATCATCTCCTTCATCTGCGTCCATACCGTCGATGTCTTTGGAGTCGAAGTCGAGCATGTCGGTTAAGTCATCGACAGTGGCTACGAAGTGGGTGGTGGGTGGGTTTTGAATTTCTTCATTGCCCGTACCCCAACCTTGCTGACCGTAGTCCGGCCAGGGCTCTCTTGATAAAGAGAGACTTCCGTGACTTCAGGATATCGCCGAAAGGTGAGTGTTGAAAGATGTCTGTGGCAGTGAACTCCATGATCGACACCCAATCGGATTCGACTGGCAGGGGCACGGAGGGTTCGGAGTCCGGAGAGGAGTCCGGCTCCTTGGAGTCACGAGCCTCGCAGAGTACGAGGCTGGTGTTCGGCTCGATCGCCGTTTGGATCGGAGCCCCCGAGGTGGCATCCAATCGCCCATCCTCGATCGGCGCGGTGGGCACCGAACCAAGGGTTGGAGCCGGTGCGGGTGCGGCCTCCAGGGCACCGTTCGGCGGCAGAGTTAGATCATGCTCGTCATAATAGTGCGGCGCACTCGACGGGGGTTCGAATCCGTCGAAGAACAAGTCCCCGCGGATGTCAGCCGTGTAGTTTAAACTTCCGAATCTGACCTGACGGCCAGGGGCGTAGCTTTCAATCTGCTCTAGATGGCCAAGTGAATTGGCCCGCAATGTGAAGCCGCCAAAGATGAAGATCTGTCCGGGGAGGAAGGTCTCACCCTGGACTGCATCACCATTGATGATCGTAGGAGCCATCGGGCCTGACGGCGACGGCACAGAGGAACTCTCAATGGAAGCACCAATGTCGGTGTCAAAACCGGCGGATCTCGGGTAGGGGGTCCTGAACTGTGCGTCTAGGCCGGATGGTAACAGGAGGCAAGGGACACGAAGTTTTACCCAGGTTCGAGCCCTCTCAATGGAGGTAAAACCCTACGTCCTGCTTGATTAATATTGATGATATGGGTAGTACAATAGTAGATCTACCACGAGATCAGAGAGGCTAAACCCTAGAAGCTAGCCTATGGTATGATTGTTGATGTGTATGTTGTCCTACGGACTAAAACCCTCCGGTTTATATAGACACCGGATAGGGTTAGGGTTACATAGAGTCGGTTACAATGGTAGGAGATCTGAACATCCGTATCGCCAAGCTTGCCTTCCACGCCAAGGAAAGTCCCCTCCGGACACGGGATAGAGTCTTCAATCTTGTATCTTCATAGTCCAGGAGTCCGGCTGAAGGTATAGTTCGGCTATCCGAACACCCCATAATCCAGGACTCCCTCACTGAGCAAAGGCGGCCTCTCACTGGCGCCGGCTTTGAAGCGGCGCGACGTCCGAGAGAGCGCCGCTTCCCGATGCACGCGACTGCTCCGCGTCGAGGCTGGCCATAGGCCCTGTTTGGATCCATGGGTTAGAGTTAGTTTGAGCTATTTGGGGCTCAAATATCCCTAAAGTATCCAAGCACGAGGGTTTAAATTGGAGCAAGTTGCACCGAGCCCACCAAAAAAACTATCCGACCCAAGAGGTGCTAACTGGAGATAGTTCTCATTGGGACCACTGAAAAATCTCTTTTCTCTCTCCATCAAGTGCATTTATTGTCAATCTAACCCTGTCACCCAAACACCTCTTTGGCTACAGTTAGTTCAGGGTTAGTCATGAGTTAGTCTAACCTCTAGCTAAGTTAGAGTATCCAAACAGGAGCACTATAGGACATGCAAGTTGCTCAAAGCATATAGTCAAATTCGTACGTGAAAGGATTTTTTTTCCTTTTTGAAAATGGAACGTGGAAGGAATTTTTTTAGAATGCTCTTGGCATGTCGCTAACATGTGATGAGTTAACCGACCTCAATAGATGGCAAAAACCCAACCCGCCACACTTTGAGAGAGACGAGGAGGGAGAAGCGATATGGGCTGGTGGATTACTAGAGATAGGTGTCGCACGGAAGCCAAGAAATATGGTGATAGCGTGGGTTAGCCATGTACTAGTATGATGTAACTACACTGGGCTGTCGTGTTTCATACTCTTCCAGTCCACTGTGGAGATGATTGGTTGATTTTATATCGCTGAATAATATAAAATATTATGAGTGCAGACGCTCCACCATGAGGTTCCATGCTCCTTCTCAGTCGTCGGGAATCTATGTTCTTCCACTCTACTTTTTTACGTGAGCTTTGTTCATCCTTTTGCCAACATGAAAGACATCTAGCATCAAGGTGCACGTGGCATGCAAGGATCGTTCCATCTATATGAAGAACATGTAGGACTAGAACTATGAGACGGACATGTACCCAAGAGTGGACGTGCGAACCTATGTAATGTAGCACAGTAAGTGAAGTAGAAAGGCACAAATAGTATGAACATGCGTGGCATATAGGCATTTGTCTCTTACTACCACTAAATGTTGTACGTGCAATGCCCGGTGATGTTATGGAGTACGTGACTAAGTACTCTACTACCACTATATTAATTGGAGGCACATATTAGGTTTTATATTTGTTTACGTGTATGCCCCGAGACCTTCCAACTAGACGTGTCTTTCTCTCCGGGTCGCACTTTGTATCGTTCATACCACTAGTATAGTAGTACTACTACGTGTGGTCTCCGACCCAGAAGTGGAGACGCTCTACCACACTGTTCATGTCCCACTCCTTTCGTTGACGTGTGGGACATCCAGCACGTGTCGTGTGTTTGGCACTCCTTTGTCGTAAGAGTTGAAACACTAGCATTCATCGGAAATAAAAAATAAATAGAAATCACCAGTGATACTATACCACGCAGTTTCCTTGCTCCTCGATATCGAAAAGAATACTTCCGCTCGCCGACATGTGGGACGTCGACCATCCTGGTCCACTTGCCATGCCTGCAGAACTCCAAGGGAGAGTCACCCCGGTCATCGCGCCGCAGTAATTACTAATGAGCCGTCAAATCACAAGCCCAACCTTACCCACTGTGAAGTTGCTGGGACGAAGGAACCATCATGACTTTGTTGAATTCGGCTTCTTGAAGAAAACTATTGTACCAGCAGTATTGCTAGCTACTGTAATTACTCCAGCAGAGGCCTCCTTTGGTTCATAGGATAGGAATTTTATAGGAATATGAAAATCATAGGAAGTGAGATGACATGCATCTCAATTCCTATGGAGAAAGAGATGCCATTTGATGCATAGGATAGGAATTTTTCCATCGAGTCTAGGCTAATGTACTGGTAGTTTGCTCTAAAAACTACAGTAGTAACTAGTAGTACTGGTACATGCTCGTAATTAAGTAAACAAACGTATGGGTGACACAGACACACACACTAACTACTAGTACTACTACTTCTCACATGCTGGCCAGACGTCGTCGTTCTCCTTCTCGGCTTTGTCGGCGACACCCCACCGTGCTTGGATCTCCGCCGACCTCTCCGCAGCAGCGTGTGCGTCCTCTTCTTTCTTGCGGCGGCGTGCATCTCTTTTCTAATGTGCTTTCTGACTTTTCCGCTCCCTCTGTGCGCCTTTGGCCGCCTCTTGCTCTACCGCCCATTCGGCCTTGGCAGCTTCAAATTCCGCCCACATAGGTGTGAGGTCACGAGCGGCGATGAACTCGGCACGGCGGGATGCCACCACTTCCCTACAATTTTGTGTGCGGTCGTGGGCGGCGAGAAACTCGGTGCGGCGGGATGCCATCGCTTCCTTACTGTTAGTGTGCGGTGCGATGGCATGAACGACGCTTGGTGACAGCTCTGGTGGTTGTCGAAGGCTAGCTGGCGACAAGAGCGGTTGCATGGATGTCTGGTTGTCAATACATGCCGCATATCCTTCAAAGGCTCGTCATCCATGAGTTCACATTTTACCACCACGCCAGCGTCTTACCGCCCTGGCCTACCGAAACCCCTTCCATCGCTAGCGCGCGCTTCCTGCCTGAAACAATCACCGTCTCTCCAGAATGTCAATGCCGCATTCACCGGCCTTAACTACAGGTGTAGTTGGTGTGTCACTGGCATGCGGGACAGATATCCATTGGGCCCACATGTTAGTGATACAATGCACCTGCGGTTAAGTCACTGAAGCAACGTCTGCATTCACGTGACCTCTCACTGGCGCCGGCATTGCAGCAGCGCGACGGCCGAGAGAGCGCCACCCGCGCGGCATCCCGGTGCAAGTGACTATTCCGCGTTAATGACACCACGGCTATCCTTCCGTCCGCCGCCCACATTAATGACACGTGGCTGCCGACGAACCTACTCCGGCGCCAGCCGTCCATCCGTCTACCGCGGCTCATTGCCATCCGCCCGCTATATAAACTTGAGCCCCAGCTCCCGGCATAGCCAAAGACCCACACTCATTCTCCTCCGGTCCCTTCCCTCTGTCGGCACCACTCCAACCATGGCCTCCTGGCGCTCCAAAGCTCTCTTGGACGTACTGTCACAGGAGCAGACGAAGGACATCGGCGGCCCCGCTCCGGGCGCGCTACAAAGCTCTCTTGGACGTACTGTCACAGGAGCAGACGAAGGAGATCGTCGGCTCCCCCTCGGCCGACCTCCGCCTCCACGACCACCAAGCCAGCGCGCGTGTGCAGGCGCAGCCGGCAGCGAGGAAGAGTAGTACACGGTAGGTCGCCTCCGCTCTGTTGCCAGGAAGGTCATTGCTCCTGCACTCAGTCGACGCCAAGCTTGGTAGGATAAACATCAGCGGCCGAATAGCCACTTGACGGCGACATGGAGGCGGAAATCTTCAGAACTTTGTGCTCCAGAGGAGGAGGCAAAGGCAATAGCCGGCTTTCTCAGGTTCATGGCTGGACATGGTGCTCGGGCGCCGGTGATCATTTAGATTAGGTTTACAGTAGGTTTTAGTATGGTTTGTGCGAAATATGTAATGCATTGCATCCAGTTTATAGGAAAAGTTTTTCAAATGTAATGAATTTCATCCGGTTAATTTGAAATTTGCTTTGTTTGCACGAATTTCGTCCGGTTAGTTCATATAGTTGTCGAAAGGTATGCGGGCAGCATTGGATGGCATCCATCAGTGTCCACGGAGAGATGCCGGTGTAAATTTGAGGGCCAGTGCTGGAGATGCCCTAAGTATCATGCTATAATCGCTAACATTGCTCCATTATTTCACAGGGAACAGTTTTCCCTCGATCAAAATCAGATCCGCTGTGTTTCGCACTCCTCCCACGTAAGAGTGTAGACTCTTGCTTACATTAAAATGGAGCAAGTGGACGACACTGTGGGATATCATATCACTCAAACTAGCCCACCTAACACGTGAGAAAGCACCACCCTCGTCATTTTGTTCTAGATTTCTATGATCGATCGCACGAAAATGTTACGCTTTGCAAGTTGAAAAGGAAAAGGTGGCACACTTACGACTCGTACGCGTCGCACCCCCGACAGTTCGGCTCGCAAGCCGCTCACCAGAGGGGACATGCGTTGTCTCGCATTTTCACTAACATGTGGGACTGCAATTGAATAAATCATCGATAGCCGAAATCTAATTGCTTGGCGGGCGTTGGCTGAGAAGAGAGAGACGGGGGAGGAAGAAGAGATCACCCGCCCGCCGTGCATGGACTCCAAGAAAAATATATGGTGATAATGTGAGGTGGGCCATGGGGGAGTCTGGAGTAAGTGAAGTAGAAAGGCACAAATGGTATGAACATGCGTGGCATATAGGGTGTGTTTGGTTTCATTCTCGTCTCAACATAGTTGTTCCCTCTTCATGCATGCTCAACTCAACCAAACTAGTGTGGACTCATGCACCCTCCATACACTCTACCAAACACCCTAAAGTGGGTCGAGAAGGGAACTCTTGGGCGGCATTTGTCTTTTACTACGTACTCCCTCCGTTCCAAATTACTCGTCATGGTTTTAGTTCAAATTTGAACTAAAAACACGACGAGTAATTTGGAACGGAGGGAGTACCACTAAATGTTGTATGTGCAATGCACGGTGATGTTATGGAGTATGTGCCTAAGTACTCTACTACTACTATATTAGTTGGAGGCACATATTAGGTTTTATATTTGTTTACGTGTATACCCTGAGACCTTCCAACTAGACGTGTCTTTCTCTCCAGGCCGCACTTTGTATCGTTCATACCACTAGTACTACTATGTGTGGTCTCCGACCCAGAAGTGGAGACGCTCTACCACGCTATTTTTTTGCGCTGGGCTCTACCACGCTGTTCATGTCCCACTCCTTTCGCTGACGTGTGGGACATCCAGCATGTGCCGTGTTTGGCACTCTTCATCGTAAGAGTTGAGACGCTAGCATTCATCAGAAATAAAAAAATATAAATCAGCAGTGATACTTTTTTTTGAAAAAATTATCCTGGTCTACTCCGGTCGTATCGCAGGTCCAACCTTTCCCATTGTAAGTTGGCCGGACGAAGGAACCATCATGACTTCTTTGAATTCCGCTTCTTCAAGAAAACTTACTGTACCCGCAATACTGCTACCACACGCGAAGACTGGACGGCACTGTACCACGTCATATCACTGAAACCCACTAGGCCATCCTCAAAAAAGCCACTAGGCCAAACTAGCCCGCCTATAGGTCATCTATTTTGGAACGGAGGGAGTACCTCTCTGTACTGCTATGATTTTCTGTTGTATGTCTCTGTACTTTTTCTACGATTTTCCTACCCTATGAACCGAATGAGGCCTGAATGTATCCGTGTCGACTAAGCCTACAATTTTAGGAGCTTGGGCTATTGGCCGATTGACGACAGATAAGTATAAGCGTACCACGAGCTCATCAGCCCCAACGTTTCTCTTTGGTGAGTGTTTTGCAAGTACTATAGCTCGCATAGTAGCTAGCCTACTAACACCAAGAATCATCAAACAAGCCCTACTGATATGACAAACAGTTCAAACTTACATCTAAGCATGCCATATATTACATCAAAAGCTGGTGAGGATACATCTGTTTCCATAACTCGGAGAGGGTTCGCATGATTCACTATCAAACAAAAGTAGCAGGTACCTCCCACACAAGACAGTGCACTAGACCTAAGATGGTTTGATAACACACATCGTTCTAGTAATTAAACACAGGGCAATGCAAACTACCCTGAAGGATTAGCGCGACCAACTATTTCTTGTCATCGATCTCTCGGGCAATGACCACAACACGGACAGCGGCATGGGAATCGATCTCTGGGGCGATGTCCACTGGACTGAACACGACATCGGAATCGATCTTTGGGGCGATATCCACAGGATGGACAGCGGCATCAGAATCGATCTCTGGGGCGATGCCAACAGGACGGACCGTGAAATCGAAAACGATCTCTGGGGTGTTGTCCACAGGACGGGCCGCGACATCGGAATCATCAAGGACGTCCACCGGTTGGCCCACCAACATGGTCAACTCGTTGGTCGGTGCTCGCTTCCTGGAGATCGCTGTCTCCAGTGGGTTGTCCGCCGGCAACTCTTTGCCTAGTGCTCCAGGATCCATCAATGAACTGACAAACAAAAAGCAATCGAAAGGAAACCACAATCGGAACGAAAACAGGAAAAGAATAGACTGTGAGAATCGGTCGGTGCTTCGCAAAAATAAGATTCTTGGAATGAAAATATAGCAGCATCACTGATTCGCCCACCTTTCCTTCGTCGGTACAGAAGAAAAGTGGCAGAAGTGAGTAGCCTGGAGTGACATTTTCTTCGAGAAAGGGGAGAAAGGGCTTCAACGAGCATTCGAGTGAAATGATGGTTGCTTCGTCCAGTCCAACTTCGAGGCCAATTTACCACTGCTGGTAAAGGTGTGGGTTTTGTGATATGACGGGTTTTGTGATATGGCGGGTCATGACGGCCACACCGGGGTGACCGGTGAGTTTCGACTGTAGCACCTTGTTGTGATTTGGTGGATGGCACATGGGCCCGGATGCTTTGATGTCCCGCATGTAGATAGAGCGGCTAGTCATATAGGAGTGCTCAATATTGTGCACCGCAACCAAGGTGGAGAGGAAAATGAGAGAACTACGTAATTAATGCATGAGTTTAATTAGGGTAGTTTTGTAAAGTATGAGATACATTCCTCCAATCGCAAAATGCATTGTTTGATGAGATTTGAGATTTGAGCCCTATAAGAGCATGGTTAATAGTATTGCTAGATGTTGGCTATAAGCCAGTGCCATGTCATCTACAACCCATCTTATAGCCAACATGTACAATAGTAGATCAAAAGAGTGTACTACTTTTTTATTATGTGGCCCACCTTTCATTCTCACAAAGTGCCTAGGAGCTTGTGCTAGAGCTAGCTCTTCATGAAGAGCCTGCTTACATTCTCTCTCCTCTTCTCTTTCCTCCAGCTAAGCAGAAATATACTAGTTTAATCCTTATAGCCCGCTGACTCAGCTCTATTGTACTGGCTCTAAACCGGAAGGGAGGGAGTACTGCATGCGGTGTAGTCTAGTCACTTGTTGAAATCTCTAGAAAGGCAAATACTCCTTTCCGGTTTACAGGGCTATACTAGCAAGTACTAGTACTACAATAGTGGGCTCAAATAACAATTTTGTCTCATGCAAGAGCCTGGCTATATGTGTGTTCCAAGGCACCGCACCACGCGAGCGTTCGCAACTGCAACGCTCGGATTGCGCTTGGCTCTTCGCCTCTTCGAGAAGATGAACAATGAGGTTACTCCTACTTCTACAGTATCGAATCCACTGCTGCATGTCCATCCACCTCGTGCAGGAGGGATAGCGTGTAGAAAAAGCTCCTACTAGTCCTGCCAGCTACCACGATCATGCGCGAGGGAGGGACGCAGCTTCATTGACTTACTGCTCCTGCCTTTGCGTCTATGATAGGTGGGCCCAACAGGTGGTTGGCCCACCTGTCATGCAGCCAAAGGCAGGTGCAGTTAAGGCACTGGAGCTCAGTCCGCGAGGGAGAGTGCGTTGTAGTAATCAAACTTCTCGGTCTTGTACGAGTTGACGCGACACATCAAAGCACTGCACTCGATATAAGCCTTTTTACACATTTCAAATGGACTACAACATACGGATGTATGTAGACATATTTTGCTTCGTATGTAGTCACTTGTTACAATCTCTAAGAAGACTTATATTTGGAAACAGAGGGAGTACAATGCATGCAGGCATGTTGTGACTTCCCTTTCGATACTTGCATGTGTTGATTTGTTGCACCTTGCCAAATTTTGACTATAAATTTAACTAACCAAATTTTCATGCATGTCACAAAAAATTATGGGGCTGTTTGGATTGTGACTATGTTTGTCTTATGTTGCCACATTATTTTTCCCACACTTGCCACACTTGCCTGGATTGAGTTGCTCAAATTGTTAGACACACTTTGGCTTGCCTAAGGGAATCTTGCCACACTTTTTGTGTCTATGACATGTGGAGTTCACTGCTAATAAAAAAAATTCTTGTCTTAGGTGTGGCTAATAAAAAAGACTTATATTTAGGAACGGAGGTACTAGAAAATATAAATAATAATGCATGTTTGGGCAACCTACGTTTCTGATAATTTTAGCCGTGGGCTTGTTCACAATTTTTACGAGGGGGTGGTTGTTCATTTAATGGAGGGACTTGTACCGGACTTGAACGATACAAGGTGCGACCTGGCACACCGTAACACCACTTGGAACAAGCGGGTGGCTATCTCAAAAAACAAAAAACAACTAAAAAACGAGGACTTGGCATGTAGTACACAATTTTAAACGATTGTTTTGATGGAGTAAAAAAGGAAAACTACCCCACTACGTATATATAGGCTGCAGCCTCCGCGCTTGCTTGCTAGGGTTACTCTATTCACACACTCTCATCCTCTCCAGATCTAAACAAGATAGGGGTGGTATCACTGTCTTTCTCCCTTAAAAAACACTGTCTTTCTATCCTCACCGCTGGTTACAGATCCGGACGTATCCCCCTACACCGGTGAAGGGGAGGAGGGACAGTGTTTAGGCCGTCGTCGACAGCGAGGGAGGAGACGCACTGCCGGCCGCACTGTTATCTCTTGCCGAGCGCCAGCGTGGGAGGTCCTCCGATCCCTTCGTTGTTGCCCTAGTGTGGGCGGATACGGCCTCCCGCCGCCCACCTATCCACATCCCGACGACCTTCAGGTATATCTTCCTTCGAAACCACCTTAGCTCTACTTCCCCAGCTCGCTACGTCGCTGCATGTGCATCATTTTCTACCCCTCAGCCCCTCTTGATTGGATGGTCCAACGTCACCTATTCTTTTTCTTCTATTGTTAGAGGTAAAGCTACTTCATGGAGTCGAATCTTGTACTTGGTTCAAACAAGAAATAAAGTGGGGGTGGGGGAATTTAGTATGTACATCGGACTTGGTACAAACAGGAAGGAAAGGGGGTGAAAGTAGTACAGACTGCTCATCCAATTGGTCTCTTGGTCGAAAAGGGAAATATCGGGGTAACGTTGTACACAGTGGTATGACCAGGACTGCATTTGTTATCCACACATAGGAGTAGGTGGCTAGAGTGAACAAAAATGGGACCTACCTAGATATGTTTCTTGGATGTTTGTTTCTCGGGGAAATAAACTCTGAATCACCACTTTATGCCCCTGTGTAGGTACATGGTGCTGGACTGCTGGTGCACCCACTCTCCCATGCCCTTATACCAAATATTTAGTTGTTCTTAATCGAATGCCCTTGGTAAAATGAAGCCATGCCACTGTTATAAGCCATGATAAGTTTAGCCAAATGTTTTTGCTTGTAATTGTTTGAGACTTTGACTGTTTCCATTGTACATTTTGTGCAAACAGGGATATCCATTTCACTAGGTTGCTGTTGTGACCTTTTGGTGCACTGCACCAAACACTTCTTAAAAGAAGTGACTTTTGTGCTGTTTAACTGGAATGTCAGAATGGAATAGTTGATTCATTTCGGTGGAACTGCACAAAGGGAGATATGTGTTCCAATCCTCATCATCCATATTGGCGCCATAACCTTCCTTTAGGAAAGAATGATATTTAATGCATGTGTTCATCTCTATTTTGAGACTCCCATGAGAAAATAATGCTATTGTTTACTAGTACACTTGTACTCCCTCACCGACAAAACCAATTCAGAAATAGAATACCAATCATGTACTTGGTTTCACCAACTGGTGAGGAGAAACAGGAACAGAGGATGAAGAGGAAGAAGAAGAAGAACAAACAGTGCCAAGGTGATCTTGCTAAAGCCAGAGGCCTCAGTCGAGGCCATTCAAGGGCTCCGACAACATCTACCTTACATGTGAGACAATCCTCCAGGGAGCCCTTCCACTTCTGTTGTCTCTCCTGCAAGGTCACTTAATTAATTACGAGTACTTAAGTACCACTAATTTATTGTTGCCTAATTTTCCTGTCAGAGTTAAATAAATCTTTAGTAGCACCTTATGTTGAATCATGACCTTGTGTATATTTTTCTATGGAGGTGAATCATGTGGTGGAGCAGGGAGGGAATATTATTAGTGTCATGACATAATAGTGCTATTATTTTGCATGTCAATTTATTGCCATTGGTTTAATGAGGCAATGTTTTGCGTATTGTCCATCATGAATTTGATGCTACTGTTAGAGTAATATGCTAATGTCTTTCTATCCTTTCTCACCAAGCTAATGAAGTTTTCACCTTGTTCCTACTTCTGCAAACAGGCATCATGTTGTGCCAATCATACATTTTAGTGGAACTACACAAGACAATACAATGAACTGTATCCCAGCCAGTGCTTTAACTCTGCTGGAAGTTCTTGGTAATCTTTCGATATAATCTCAGCACTGGTAAACAAGACAGATTTCAACCATACATTTGAAGTGCACAAAAATATACACTATTGAGTGAATCCAGTGAGTGCTTTATCATCTCTTATGGGACTACATGAATAAGCTTTTTTCGTCAGTTTTGTACCGGCCTGAGGCCTTCATCCATATTACTTTGCTGTCATCTCTATTTGTATCGTGCTACTGTCATGAGAAAAATCATTATATTTGCACATTAAAGTTTTGCAACCTATGATACATGGCAATGCTTTGAGTGTTGAGCTAATTGCCATTGATTAAATAAACAAATACCTCTCTTTAAGCAAGACTACTATGTTGCTAACTTTACCCATTAAGATAATGAGGGTGCTTCTATTTGTTAGTGTATGTTTCATCAACTAGTCCCACTATTACAGTAATATCACTCTCTCAATATATGTGCCAACAGGGATGCTCGCTTTTGGTGGAACTGCACAAAAACTTTGGGTGTTTCATTACCTCGACAGCTTCCTTCCTTTCCTGCCAGTCGCTAATCTGGGCTTGCATTCTTCCTTTGTTGTCAGTCGCTTGGCTTATCTCAGCTTCCAGTCAAAGGAAATAGTAATTGATATGCTACCTCACACAGGTTGGTACTGGTCTTTATCCTGATTATTGTGATTGTCATATGTATTGGTAATTTGGTATTGTGCTACTGTTTGCCGATTTCATAAAGGAGTAACTTGGTGCCTGAACTCGCATGCAAATCATTACATTGGGTGATTTCAATAGAACTGCACAAAAAGATCAGATGGACATGTACTTATGCTGCTGCTATGTACTCCAAAGTTCACTCAGACAAGCATCAATGTCGACAAGAAGAAGTGCCTATATTCATTCGAGTATCAACCGGCGTCAACCAGTTGTCAAACTCCAAGTATTAGGAGAGTGAACGCCAAAAATATTGCTTGGCGCATAGCCCAGAAAAACGCAGTCCAGTCTTTGGTCCCAACTTGTGCCTTTTGGTTATCGGCAGATATGGTAGCAAACTGTATGGCATGGAGTCTAAAGATTCCAGACAAGTTAGTTGACACGTATATTCATCTGGCACTTAATCAGTCTGCATGCCAGGGATGCTCCATTTCAGTTGAACTGCACAAAATTTTTGGGTGGTTCATTTTCTCAACCGCCTCCTTTCTCGTCTGCAATGTAGAATTTTGGCGAGCTATAGGGCCAAGATGAACCAGTAAACTAGTTGGATGAAAGTAGTGGCCAAGTTTCTCAAACCTCCCTCGGCACAAGGCCACTATTTGAGGATAAACCTACAAGCAAAGTTCAGATTGTTTGTGCTGCCTCTTATGTACTCGAAAGTTTACTCGTACAAGCATTAATTTTAGCAAGAAGTACCTCCGACTGAACACCATTTACCAGTCTGCAATGTAGAATTTTGGCGAGCTACAGGACCAAGATGAGCCAGTAAACTAGTTGGATGAAAGTAGTGGACAAGTTGCTCAAACCTCCCTCCCCACGACGCCACTATTTGAGGATAAACCTACAAGCAAAGTTCAGATTGTTTGTGCTGCCTCTTATGTACTCGAAAGTTTACTCGTACAAGCATTAATTTTAGCAAGAAGTACCTCCGACTGAACACCATTTACAAGTGTGTACCCTAGGTAATTAAAGTTCGTCCATGGATCATATTGGCTGTGATCTCAATCATTTGGATGCATAAACATACTGAACATGTGTATATCTGAATCTTTTTGTGAATTATCTATGAATATTGTTGTGTGATCTATCAATCATTTGGATCCATAGACATGCTGAACTTGTGTATATATGAATCTTTTGAGTTGTTGATAGTGAATGTTGGCTATGAATATGAACGTGTCCTGTGAACCTGAGTTTGATACGAATGTTTACCTTTTCTGTTGCACTTATGTGTGAACTTGTTAGCATGCCTACTGTGGGGTATGTGACGTGTGGGTGTCAACGACACACCTTCTTCCCGAGAAGAATTACACCTACTTTGTTAGGGTAGCAACAACGCATCATCTCTTTTTAATCTTTTTTCTCTGTCTTGTCCTCCCCCGCTCAACCCCTGCCGTAATGTTTTCGGCCTTAAAACAAACATAGTATTGTGTTGCTTTTGGGGCTTGATGAAAAATCGAGTGCTGTTTTCTGTTGGTTGGCCCGCCCAGCAATGGGTTGCTGGTCCACCACGGACTGGGAGGCTAAAAATACAAGTTGTATGGTGCAGAGGCAAGTAAAAAAACGCCATCGAGAGCCATCCACTAAAGAAAAAAAATCGCTCCTGATGTGCTTCTTCAGTCGTGCCGCCGGCCCCCTCTTTATCCAGTTCGCTTGGGGATCTGGTATGATTTTTTTCTAGAGGGCGAACAAGTATCTGCTAGGCCTAGGTTTTGTATTTTAACATGCGTAGCCCACGACATACGGTGACAGTGGTTTAACTTATTTTTTGAGGTCCGTACCGGCCTATGGGCTTTTTCTTAAAGATTGGCAGCCCAATGTCTTTTTTAACCACATTATATATATTTATATTATTACTATTATCGTATATTTTATAGAGACTTATATATACATTATAAAAACATCCCACGTATTATTAACTTATAAAAGTAAATGTTTTACAAAAGTTGGCAAGGAAAATCCTGGTTTTTTTGACTCACAGGCAAGGAAAATCCTGGCGCGTACAAAAACTTGCGAAGATTTTAAGGACCAATGTAATAATAACGCGCTCATTTTTATTTTGAGCAATAACTCGCTAATTTGTTAATTATGTATATACAAAATGTGCCTCTCCAGTTTATTTTTTGATATTAATTTCTCCTTCTAACATAACATTATATATATAACGAGCGCAACTAATTCGTGTATTTGAAGGAAGTGCAAATGGGCTGGGATTCCTTAGAAAATATAAATGGGCCGCATTGAAGCGAAATTATTTGTTCGACCAGCCCATCAAATGGAATGTACATTCTAGAAAACATGGGTTAAATATATGCCACATTTTTGCAGGCTGACATGTGGGCCAATAGGTCTAAGCCTACGCAGGGCGTTGTCAACTTGGTCAACAAATGATTATGACATCCACAGCCATTGGATTTATATCCAACGACCGGCATGCACCTTCAATCTCTTGTCTCCTTCCTCCAGCATCGCCCGGACCGCCTGGTCCGGCCTCCGGTGGCTAGCAGCTCTGCTTAGCATGCATCGCTGCGAAGCGCTACCCCACCACCGGCCAGGCTATCCCTCCACCCCTCCACACCTCCTGTTATTCTCCACCGACTGTAGCCCCACGCCGCACCAGAACCAGTTATAACCCTTCTCCTCCTCTCAATCTGCGACTCCACAAATGCGTCTTCCCATCTCCGAGTCGTTCCCGTCCGGGGCCTCGCCGTTGTCCACCGCCTCGCTGTGCTCGGTGTGGCGTGGTCAACAAATGAGAGTCATCGGAAGAGGACTGTACATGGGGAGCCTGACGGCTAGGACCCACGAGGTCCATGGTCGCACGCATGGAAAGTTCCTCCTTATTAATCTGAAAAAAATGTTTCCTCCACCTGAAAGCTGGGACCCACCGGCTGTATCTTCACACGGAAGGAAGTGCCTCCTTGTTATGCGAAAAAATTATTCCTCCCGTTGACAGTTGGGACCCGTCAGATTTGGTGGCCGACTTGTGGGCCAACTAAGCGGACGTTGATACGTCCATTTTGCATCATGCTTTTATATCGATATGTATTGCATTATGGACTGTTATTTCACTTTATGTCACAATACTTATGGCTATTCTCTCTTATTTTACAAGGTTTACATGAAGAGGGAGAATGCCGGCAGCTGGAATTCTGGGCTGGAAAAGAAGCAAATATTAGAGACCTATTCTGCGCAACTCCCAAAGTCCTGAAACTCCATGGAACATCTTAAAATAAATAAAGAAAAATACTCGCCAAAGATGAAGGCCAGGGGGCCCACACCCTTCTCACGAGGGTGGGGCGCGCGCTCCCCCAAGGCGCGCCCCCCTACCTCATGGGCCCCCTGGTGGCTCTCCGACGTCCATCTTCTCCTATATGAGGTCTTTTGATGAGAAAAAAATAAGAAGAAACTTTTTGGGATGAGACTCTGCCGCCACGAGGCGGAACCTTGGCGGATCCAATCTAGAGCTCCGGCAGAGCTGTTCTACCGGGGAAACTTCCCTCCCGGAGGGGGAAATCATCACCATCGTCATCACCAACGCTCCTCCCATCGGGAGAGGGCAATCTCCATCAACATCTTCACCAGCACCATCTCATCTCCAGACCCTAGTTCATCTCTTGTATCCAATTCTTGTCTCAAAGTCCGGGATTGGTGCTAGTAGGTTGCTAGTAGTGTTGATTACTCCTTGTAGTTGATGCTAGTTGGTTTATTTGGTGGAAGATCATATGTTCAGATCCTATATGCATATTATTACCCCTCTGATTATGAACATCAATATGCTTTATGAGTAATTACGTTTGTTCCTGAGGACAAGGGAGAAGTCTTTCTATGAGTAGTCATGTGAATTTGGTATTCATTTGATATTTTAATAAGATGTATGTTGTCTAGCCTCTAGTGGTGTTATGTGAACGTCGACTACATAACACTTCACCATCATTTGGGCCTAGAGGAAGGCATTGGGAAGTAATAAGTAGATGATGGGTTGCTAGAGTGACAGAAGCTTAAACCCTAAATTATGCGTTGCTTCGTAAGGGGCTGATTTGGATCCATATGTTTCATGCTATGGTTAGGTTTACCTTAATACTTTTGTTGTAGTTGCGGATGCTTGCAATAGAGGTTAATCATAAGTGGGATGCTTGTTCAAGTAAGAACAGCACCCAAGCACCGGTCCACCCACATATCAAATTATCAAAGTATCGAACGCGAATCATATGAACGTGATGAAAACTAGCTTGACGATATTCCCATGTGTCCTCAGGAGCGTTTTTCCTATTATAAGAGTTTGTTCCGGCTTGTCCTTTGCTACAAAAGGATTGGTCCACCTTGCTGCACTTTATTTACTTTGTTACTTGTTGCTCATTACAATTTATCCTATCACAAAACTATCTGTTACTACTTATTTCAACACTTGCAGAGAATACCTTGCTGAAAACCGCTTATCATTTCCTTCTGCTCCTCGTTGGGTTCGACACTCTTACTTATCGAAAGGACTACGATAGATCCCCTATACTTGTGGGTCATCGATACTCTTTTCTGGCGCCGTTGCCGGGGAGTGTAGCGCCTTTGGTAGGTGGAATTTGGTAAGGAAAAATTTATATAGTGTGCTGAAATTTACTGCCACTTGTTACTACGGAAAGTAATTCTCTGAGGGGCTTGTTCGGGGTATCTTCACCCCGTCCAGTAGAGCAAAGAGTTGCTCCTTAGCCTACTGAACCTATTGAAAATGAATCTACATTTGAATTTCCTTCGGCTATGATGGAAAAACTGCTAGCTAACCCTTTTACAGGAGATGGAACAAAGCATCCTGATGAGCACTTAATATATGTGGATGAAGTTTGTGGATTATTTAAGCTTGCAGGTATACCCGATGATGTTACTAAGAAGAAGGTCTTCCCTTTAGGTTTGAAGGGAGACACATTGATATGGTATAAGCTATGTGATGATATGAGATCATGGGACTATAAAAGATTGAAGTTGGAATTTCATCAAAAGTATTACCCTATGCATCTTGTTCATTGTGATCGCAATTATATATATAATTTCTGGCCTCACGAAGGAGAAATAATCGCTCAAGCTTGGGGGAGGCTTTAATCAATGTTATATTCATGCCCCAATCATGAGCTCCCAAGAGAAATAATTATGCAAAGTTTTTATGCTCGGCTTTCTGAAAACAATCGCACC